>NC_081538.1:30901376-31118876 GCF_030273125.1 Centropristis striata | reverse complement strand
AGTCGACTAGTCACCGACTATTGAAATGATTAGTCGACTAATCGGATAATTATTAATTTTTTCTTAAATTTAGCATGAAGTTGCTTTAAATATGTGGCAAATGATAATAAACACAAGAAAGATGGGTACTTAAATGAAAAAAAGCATCTTTTATTCAACAATTCAGCTGCTGATTCATACAAAAAATAAATAAACCTCTGTCCATTTTTTCAGGACAGGAAAATGTGTTTTATAAAACTGTATTTCTGCTCCATCAAGTGGGTGGAACTGGTTCTGGGTTCTGAATGTAGTCTGGGTTGAACTGGGCTCACCTGTTGGAACCTCGTATCACGGACCAGCACCAGTACTGACCATAGACTGTATAAATATATATATATATATATATATATATATATATATATATATACTGACTCAGTGAGGAGCCTGTTGCTGCTGCACATCTGCTTCTTCTGCAGAAAGGCTCCATGCTGCTCTCTGCTTCAGACTGCATGCATTTAATTTAAAATACGTTTGTCAGACATCACGTTAAAGCTCTCTTTTAAAGCGAAAAAAAGCGCTTATAAACCAAACGTATCGGCTGAATGTTACTTGAATCTTCCCGAGGCGAGTCAGACTCCGTTTGGTTCAACTACCCGACGTGCTTTCTATTTAAATGCTCGTGCATCACCGAGGTGCTGTCGTGATACGCAGGTCTGCTTTGCAAACCTTGCAAGTCATTTTTTATTGGCCGTATCCAGGCTACAATGCTCCCAAACTTTCTAAGTTTTGGTACGTGTAGCTGTGTTGGACGCCGCAAGCACGTACGTTACCGCTCGCGCTCGGCAGAGATTGTAATGAAGTGAGATGCCTCACTCTGTTGGAAAAACACGTCTGGCGACAATAGTCGACAATGGAATTCATTGTCGACTATTTCTATTATCGATTTTTGTCGACAACGTCGACGAATCGTTGCAGCCCTACAGTACAGTGCCTATTGTTAGATTACATACCGGTTCTGTTGAGGAAAAGTCTGAATGATTGAGGATACAGTTGTCCTCCCAACATTTGGCTGCACCCTTCGACCAGCCTCGGCCATTGTAAGCCCATGATTGACAACATGGTCTACCAGTGTGGCTCTTATTTCATCAGGAACACGTCCTCATATGTCCTCGGCCTCTTCTGCCTCTTCCTCTATTTTGCCTCCCAAGTCCTCCGCCACGCAGCCTCACTCCTCTTCTTCTTCTTCTCGCTGGCTGTTGACCCCGTCCAATTCCTTGTCCGTCCATTTTCAGAAATTGTAACACTGTGCTGTGCTCCGGCTATATACGTATATACTTGCCAGTTGATTGATTCGTTTGAGAAAGTCAAGATTCACCTGGGAGCAATTTACCAATTCAGGACAGACTTAGAAAAAAAGTCTCATGGAAATGTATAGAAATATGCTTGACATGTTACGACAACGTGTTCAACCATTTTGCATGTAAAGACTTATGCTATGAACTAATGCCTAAATGTTGTGGGTGGTGAGACTATTCAACAGAGACCCGTGATAATACATTTTGATCAACATGACATAAGCAATTGATAATGTAGGAAACAGAAGAGAATTGTACATAATCATTTGCATGGATGTACCAAAGCATTTGCAACTTGCTCAAAGAAATGAGAAACTGCTTTTTTGATGTGCACAAGTGACACAATGATGTGAAGGTTGAACAGGTAGTTTTGAGAATTTCAGTTCTGATCTGAGAAATGTACCAAAGCGACTGAGAAAAACTGTAATGTCTGGTTCAACTAAAGGTTCATTTGTTTGGACAAATATACTGATAACAACACAAATAGTTTAATCTAAGAGCTGATATCTAGACATGTAACATGGTTTTATTGTCATGAGTAATGATTTTGGTTATTATCAAGAATGTTTCCATGACTGTAGATGTAAAAACCAACAAAAAAGACACAAAATGACCAAAAATAGATGTAGAAATAACCGAAAAAGACACAAAATGACCAAAAATACAGCCATGGAAAAAACGATTAGACCATTGTTTCCTTCAGTTTCTTGTTCATTTTAATGTCTGGTTCAACTAAAGATATATTAGTTTGGACAAATATAAGGATAACAACAAATATAGCTGATAAGAGTTTAATTTAAGAGCTGATATCTAGACATTTAACATGGTTTTATTGATGATGATTTTAGTTATCAATAAAACCATGTTAAATGTCTAAATATCAGCTCTTAAAATAAACTATTTTTATTGTTTTCATTATATTTGTCCAAACAAATGAAGCTTTAGTTGAACCAGACATTAAAATGAACAAGAAACTGAAGAAAAAATACACAAGACCTCAGATAATAAAATGTAAAAGGAGCATAAAACGGCCTGTTTGGGGTTCAGAGGGTTAAAATCATTCTCATGTTTGTTTGTTTATTGATCGAGGATAAACAACAACATGACATCTGACCACATGATGCAACACAGAGTCAACACTGTTAGCAGAACATCTGAGCCTCGTTTAGAAACACAGACAGTTCAGATCTGATAATTACTATATCCACTTATTGTTCATTATATAAAAATGGACACAGTCGTTTTTTTTCTGGACTCAATATATTGTTGTTTACATGTGTGACTTTTTGTTCTTTTTGTGTTCAAAGTAAAGCTGTAAATGTTTGACAGGCAGCACGAAATGCTGAAAAAGCCATTTATTTCCCAAGCAGCCATTCCAGCTGTTTATCTGTTATTATAATAATAATATAATATAATATATAAAGTTTATCTCAGTGCCTGAAAGTCTACTTTATTTGTTTTGGTTGTAGTTTATTTATTTATGTTTTATTTCTCTATGATATTTTAATGTTTCTATTCCAATGTTTAATATTCTCCAGATTTAAAATTCATTGCTGTGGAAAAAGATTAACTTATTATGCTCTAATATGGTTATAAAACTAAAACTTAAACAAGCTACAACCAAAACAAATAAAACAAATAAACAGTCTTTGTGCAGAATAACTCAGTTAGAATGAGAGAAATCAGGAAAAAGTTGAATTTCTCTATTTAAAAAAAATAATTAATAAAAATTAAATTTATATATGAACACTTTTCCAAGTGTCACAAATGTTGTAAAAAAAAGAAAAGAAAAAGAAAACAAAATTACCAAAAAATGCACTTTCCAAAAAAGACACAAAATAATCAGAAAAAGACGCAAAATAACTAAAAAAGACACAAATAACAAACCAGTTTCCTCCACATAATGAAGTATCGTCATGTTTCCAGCCTCTCCTGTCCTTATATAAAATGACACATGTAGAATAAAGAGATTCTGACACTAAAATCAACATTTAACACAAGTAACGGTCACTTTTTATAACTGATGATGCGTTCAAGGACCGTCGGAAAAGTTCAAACTCGGATTATGATGTTTGTTTTTACTGTTTCTTTCTACAAGAAATGGTGAATTTTTGCCAATTTAAAAAAATAAATGAAAATAAATAAAAAACATACTTTTCACTTTTGGTGTTTAGAGGGTTAAAGTATTCATATTCCACTATAACAACAAACACGTCAATAATCTGATCATAAAGCCTGTTTTTACTGTTTCTTTCACTGATAAACGGTGAATGTTTCATGATTATCTAAAAGAAACCCAGCTGGGTTTTGGGGATTCAAAGGGTTAAACACTAAGTTGTGTTTTTTTCTAGCATTGAGTAGATTTTTCACACATTTTCCTTTGTTTTGGTCACTTTTTCTAACATAAACTTTAGTACCAGACGATCGTCTCGAGGGCCGTCAGAGAGTTCAGATTCTGATGATGACGTCTGTTTTTATTGTTTCTTTCTCCAATAAACTTCAGATTACTGGAGATCTTTTTAGGAAAACATTCTTTTCAAACCTGCTGGCAGGAAATTAACATCAGCTGCCAGTCGTCGTGTTTTTGGATCAACTGGATACTGATACTCAGGAGAATATTCCATACTTGATAACATTTTCGATACCACAAGGATCCAATCCATTCCCCTTTATTTATAGAGCACAATTTTAGCAAACACAAGGTTTCCAAAGTGCTGCACAAACAATAAATACATAACACAATACAAAGAGATGTAGTAAACAATAGATCAGTAAGATGCAATAAGATAAAATAAATTAAAAATGGGATAAAAATAAATAAAATAAAATGTAAAATGTACTGCCCGCACAAAATAAAATATGCATGAATACAATAAAAACAAAAAATCAGAACAGAAATATTTTTATTAACAAGAAAAATGCAACATGTAAAAATGAACAGAACCACAGGTTAAATATTTATAATAAAAACAGAAACTGCAACTATGATAACAAGCTTCAGATACTCGATACTTTTGAAAATGAGTATTGTATCCGGATACAACGTTTTAGTATCAATACTTTATTGAGTATGGATACTTTATTAAGTATGGATACTTTATTGAGTATGGATACTTTATTAAGTATGGATACTTTATTGAGTATGGATACTTTATTAAGTATGGATACTTTATTAAGTATGGATACTTTATTGAGTATGGATACTTTATTGAGTATGGATACTTTGAGTATGGATACTTTGAGTATGGATACTTTGAGTATGGATACTTTGAGTATGGATACTTTGAGTATGGATACTTTATTGAGTATGGATACTTTATTGAGTATGGATACTTTATTGAGTATGGATACTTTGTTGAGTATGGATACTTTGTTGAGTATGGATACTTTGAGTATGGATACTTTGAGTATGGATACTTTGAGTATGGATACTTTATTGAGTATGGATACTTTATTGAGTATGGATACTTTATTGAGTATGGATACTTTGTTGAGTATGGATACTTTGAGTATGGATACTTTGAGTATGGATACTTTGAGTATGGATACTTTATTGAGTATGGATACTTTATTGAGTATGGATACTTTATTGAGTATGGATACTTTGTTGAGTATGGATACTTTGTTGAGTATGGATACTTTGTTGAGTATGGATACTTTATTGAGTATGGATACTTTATTGAGTATGGATACTTTGTTGAGTATGGATACTTTGTTGAGTATGGATACTTTATTGAGTATGGATACTTTATTGAGTATCGGTACTTTATTGAGTATGGATACTTTTGACGACCCTAGTGGCAGCTCACTGTTCACATCAGTCAGTCAGCTGACTGCAGCCAAGCAGGAAGAAGTCATCAGATATTTACTGCAGTAAAAGTACTAATACTTCACTGGAAAACACTCATCACAAGGAAAGTGTTAAAGTCTGTAGCCATCGTGGCCCACAGCTGCACAGAGCGCTGCTTGCTTCTTTGATTTGATTTATTTGCCACAGTTTTAAAAGAAAGAACATAACAGAAAAACAACAACAATAATACAATTTATATATTCCATAATATACATGTTGAAATAAAATAAAGACATGCCAGGAAAACCCCCAAAAGAAAAAACCCTCCTGGGGCTTGAATAGTGTGATTCCCTAATATTACATAAAAATAAATAAAAAAGAACAAGGAACATGGAATTATACAGACCAAGAAACTAGAAAAACAACACAAAGGCACAACATAGCAACGAAACAAGAATTATAATAGGTTATTGAAGTAGTAATGGGTTTTTAAAAGATCTTTTAAATGATAAAGGAGAAAGGAAGTGAGTTCCATCTCCTGGATCCTCTATATTTAATGCTAAACTGTGATTTGGGAGGAAGAAGTTGTAAAGCTTTTCTTGAAGGATAATTGTGAAGCTGATTATTGGTTATGAAGAGATTATTAGAAACAGGGGGAAGTGTTTTGTTTAAAACAAACAAAGTAACTGAAACAAAGGTAATATAGGACTTCTTAGAGCTGAGTGGGAAATGATTCTTACTGCTCTGTTTTTTTGCAAGCGGAGTATTGGTTGCAGTTTTGTCTGAGTGTTGGCCCAAGCAATATTACAATAATTAATGAACGGATAAACCATTGAATAATAGAGATAAAGTGAGACTTTAGTATTTAAAAGATACAATTTTTTCCAATTATTCCAATGTGTTTTTCTATTTGTATGTAATGAGTGAGATGTGAGGTTTCCATGTATAAGTACACCAAGAAAACCAGTTTATTTTACTTTATTTATTGAAACATTATCAATCAGCACAAATATATTTATGGGATTATTTTTATGATTTTGACCAAACAGAATATAATAAGTTTTCTTAATGTTTAATGACAATTTATTCATTTTGAACCATTTTGCAATTTTTTTCCAATTCCTCATCAACAACTTTCATTAGAGTTTTTGGATCTGAGTGAGATTCATTTAGTGAGAATATTTATTCATACTTTATTATGTAGCGATTATTGATATTTGCTGTATAACTGGATATTCAGGCAGCAGGAGATGATGGAAACGAGCATTCATTTGTGTTTTCTTTGGACCGATTTCTGTAAAATCTGGTGATAAATTGCTCTAAAAATTTTTTAAATTGCTCTACATTTTTTTAAAAGAAAGTTTTGCACTAAAGTCAGTAAAGAAAGTTTTGCACTAAAGTCGGTAAAGAAAGTTTCGGGCAAGAAAGTTTTGCAGAATAAAGTTTTGCACTAAAGTCGATAAATAAAGTTTTGCACTAAAGTCGGTAAAGACATTTTTGCACTAAAGTCGATAAAGAAAGTTTTGCTATATTTGCTGTATAACTATAACTAATATTCAGGCAGGAGGAAATGATGGAAACGAGCATTAATTTGTGTTTTCTTTGGACCGATTTCTGTAAAATCTGGTGATAAATTGCTCTAAATTTGGTCGGAAACTTGACAAACGATCTCTTCTGCTTCAGGAATGTTCAGCTGGACACGTTCCAGCAGTCCATGTTCTCCAGTTAATGTGATTATTTCCACTTCTTCTTCTTCCTCCTCCTCTTCCTCGTGGTCACCAGATGAGAGAAATCTTCCTGCGGGCAGCAGAGAGCAGTGAAGCCGCCCGGGAGGAGAGCTAGCCCACCGATGGCCTGCCAGTCTGTCGCTGCAGTCATGGACGAGCAGGCCCTGCTGGGGCTCAACCCCAACGCCGACGCCCGCTACCGCCAGAGGGTACGACCACGCCCGCTCTGGGACCGCCAGCTGAGCTTTCACACGCCGGCTGCTGCACTTTAGGGCTTTAGGGTCGTTGGAGAACAAATATATTATCATCTGCACTTCAAAAACACTCTTAAAGATACATATTTGTTTCTGTGCTGCTGGTTTAACGTCCAGAAACAGTTGGGGTTCTGTAGAAAACGAGATAAAAGAAGAGAACAGTGACGAGGCCAGTGAATGCAGCACGAAGAACAGATATTTATTGTTCAAACAGATAAACATTTGTTTTTTAATATACACATTCAGAATTTGATGTTTTTCTTGAACCGTCCCATTTTTTTGTTGTTGTAATTGTTCTGTACTAAAGCTAATAAAGTTTTGCACTAAAGTCGGTAAAGAAAGTTTCGGGCAAGAAAGTTTTGCAGAAGAAAGTTTTGCACTAAAGTCGGTAAAGAAAGTTTTGCACTAAAGTTGATAAATAAAGTTTTGCACTAAAGTCGGTAAAGAAAGTTTTGTACTAAAGTCGATAAAGAAAGTTTTGTACTAAAGTCGATAAAGAAAGTTTTGTACTAAAGTCGATAAAGAAAGTTTTGTACTAAAGTCGATAAAGAAAGTTTTGTACTAAAGTCGATAAAGAAAGTTTCGGGCAAGAAAGTTTTGCACTAAAGTCGATAAAGAAAGTTTTGCACTAAAGTTGCATCTATATATATATAATATACTATATATAACTTTAACAATCTAAAAATACTTGTATATATTTTATTTGTAATGTTTATATTTCAGTTTCAAAAACCAGCATTACAGCCAGATTTACATCATTTAGAGAAATTTACTTTACATTGTGATCCTGCAGCTGGAGTCTCCAAAACCAGACTTTACTGTTATTCCATCCAGACAGTTCATTCATTAAATAAAACATGAAACATGCTGTATGTTGTTATTGAGAGGTTAAATGACCAGTGTGAGGATAGAATGTGTCAGCCCTGTATCTGTGATTGTATAACTGTATCTGTGTGTGTGTGTGTGTGTGTGTGTGTGTGCAGGCCATGGCTTACTTTGAGCAGCTGAAGGAGTCTCATGATGCCTGGGAGGTTTGTGCCGAGGCCCTGGCTAAAGGCGTTTACAAGTGAGTGTCAGGACACGGCGCCGCTCCTCTGATCGTCACTAAAAGGTTGTTTTCAACGTGTTAAAATGTCTTTCTGTGTGTTTTGTCCCAGTGATGACCATGTGAAGTTCTTCTGCTTCCAAGTCCTGGAGCATCAGATAAAGTTCAGGTGAGCAGCAGGACCGCCTGCTTCTTTCTCTGCTGCAGCAACGTGTTTTAGGCTCCGTTTCCATGATGACGGTCTGAACAGAAGACGCAAAAGTGGCGTCGCGTCTTCACTTTTTATTCCTGGTTTAGACGAGCGTTTTCAGGAGGAAATCTGCTGCATACGGTGACGCAAAAGTGTGTGAAATGTGATTGTATGCAGCCAGGCGGCATCACTTAAAGCCATAAGAGCATCTTTGGGCATGCAGAAGTTTTCACGCCACACATTTTCATCAGCTACTCCTTCCACAAAGTTCTCCACCATCACTAAGGCTGCGGTCGAATAGTCAAATTTGCTCAGGAACCTTCCTAACTGAGTGAAATGACCCGGAAGTATTATCGTAGCCGCCATGATAAGAGCTGTTGGAATTCTCTAACTGTTAAGGAAAGGAGCTTCAATGCTTCCTTTAGTATCTCCTTTAGCATAGGATACACCGGACCATCCTTTACGAAAGGAAAGGAGGTAATGCCGTCCCACAATTCCTTGCGGTAGCAGCATATAAGGCCGACCGTCACGAGAAGAAACGAACAAAATGACTGACAAATCCCGCAGATCGTCGTGTAAGTTACTGATGTGTTTTCATCTTAATTTAATTATATGTTGAAAATGAAGAATAATGACATAGGATCTCAATTCATCCAATTTTATTTTTATTTTTTTTAATTCTTATAGATTGTGTATATGTGAATAAGATCTGAATAATAAAGGTATGCTTTAAAAGCATCATAATAACATGTACAGTAGTGGCTTTGTAGCACTCAACGTTGTAAATGTGCCATGATTTATCAGTTTTCATTCAATCATACCTATTGGTATTTTGTCTATAAATATGAATGGACAGGTGCATGATCAACCTTTCTCAATGTGATCACCATTTTGTTTCACTTTTGTGACTGGCGTGGTCTATTATTCTTTTTTGTTACATTTCATTTCCAATCATGGTAATCTCCTAATATTCCTGAGAACGCTGATTTTTGTAGTCCATCTTCGGAAAATTGTAGTTTCACCACGACATTGGACGTCATCAACATTGGCCGTGGCGTGATGACGTAGACTAAGTGTAAGAGCAGTCGGATTGTCTAAACACCGCCATCGTCTTCTCCTAACTCCTCATGAACTCTCCTTCTCATCTTTCCTTGACCTCGTGACCTTTTCCATTGAGGTTAAGGAAAAGTGGTTAGGAAAGGACTTGGGAGCTGATTTTTTTGACTATTCGACCGCAGCCCTCATGTGATGGAGGTAATTCCAGATCCTTCTCTGTTCACTAATACTATCTGTACATATCCTGGACATTTGGTGGAAAGACTCCTGTAAGTTTATTAGAGCTGCCAGAGCAGCTTGAAGGTCCCACCATGGAAATAATCCCACGTTTCTTTATTTCCTGTCCTGGAGCATGTATGTGACGTAAACACATACGTGACGTGAGCAGATCAGATCAGAGTTTTGTGTCTTGTCAGTGTAGACCAGCTGTTCTCAACCTTGGGGTCGGGACCCCAATTGGGGTCGCGAGATGATTTCTGGGGGTCGCCAAATCATTTTGGAAGTCAGCTCTGTCTCCACTGTGTTAAAGTGTTCATGTGTTAATGTGTTTTAGTCTTTTTGGTCACTTAATGTCTTTTTTTTTGTCATTTTGTGTCTTTTTTTGATCATTTTGTGGTCAATTTGTGTCTTTTTTGGTCATTTTGTGTCTTTTTTGGTCATTTAGTGTCTTTTTTGATCATTTTGTGGTCAATTTGTGTCTTTTTTGGTCATTTTGTTTCCTTTTTTTGGTCATTTTGTGTCTTTTTTGGTCATTTAGTGTCTTTTGTGGTCATTTTGTAGTCAATTTGTGTCTTTTTTGGTCATTTTGTTTCCTTTTTTTGGTCATTTTGTGTCTTTTTTGATCATTTTGTGGTCAATTTGTGTCTTTTTTGGTCATTTTGTTTCCTTTTTTTGGTCATTTTGTGTCTTGTTTTCGTCATTTTGTGTCTTTTTTGATCATTTTGTGGTCATTTTGTGTCTTTTTTGATCATTTTGTGGTCAATTTGTGTCTTTTTTTGGTCATTTTGTGTCTTTTTTGTATGATCTGAACTGTGCGTGTGAGATTGTGTTCAGTGAGCGGGGGTCGCGGACAACATGCATGTTAAATTGGGGGTCACGACTCAAAAAGGTTGAGAACTACTGGTTTAGACGACACGCTACGGAGGAGAGGATTACACTTTTACACTTTGGAGGGTGGTTTCAGATTTTTGCGTCTTTAAGCCCCAAAAACGCCGTCACCGTCTAAACGAAAGGCACTTCTGATAAGATATTTAGTGGTTTTAACCCTCCAGCGTCCTGGTGTGAGCGTGTTTTGGTCTGAAGCTGTGTCCTGTTTGTGTTGCAGACATGCTGGTCTGAGTGGAGTCCAGCAGCAGCTGATCAGAGAGACTCTGATGAAGTGGCTCCAGTCTCAGGTTCGTCTTCTTCTTCTTCTTCTGTGTGAGAATCTGCTGCAGACCGTTTTATAATCAGACTTTATTTGTGTCGCACTTTCCATCCAAGAGAGATGCAACACGAAGCACTTTACATAAAAAAGTAGTAAATAACAATAATAAAAATATATAATGAAACATAGAAACAAGCAGACACCCTTCATCCCTCCATCCTATTAAAACACACTGAGGAAGCTCCGTCTCAACCTGGAGCAGAGAGGAAATTAATTAGATAAAAAATAAAGCAAGATAAAAGATATATATAATCATAATAAAAATAATAATGTATTTTCAAAAAAAAGTAAGTCAATAATAATGGAAAGTTAAAAAAAAAAATATAAAATATAAAAAAAGATAGATAAAACAATAAATAAATAATTAAGAAATAGAGCATGATAATATATATATTTATATCTATATATATGTATATATATCTATCTATATCTATCTATCTATCTATCTATATATCTATATATATATATATATATATATATATAAATAGACTAATAAATAGTAGCAACGTGGAGCAGTGAGGAAACACTGGAGGCAGGTTATAAATAAATTAAATAAAAAATAAAGCAAGATAAGATAAAAAGATATATTTATAATAATAAAAAAAAAAAAAAAAAAAAAAGTAAAAGTCAATAATAACAATGGGAAGTTAAAAAAATTTAATTAAATTTTTAAAAAGCTCGATAAAAAAGATGAAACAATAAATAAATAATTAAGAAATAGAGCATGATAAAATGTATGTGTGTGTGTGTGTGTGTATATATATATATATATATATATATATATATATATATATATATAATAAATGGACTAATAAATAGTAGCAAATAAATAAAAAACATGTTATAACACTAAGATGCATGAGCAGAAAAATGTGTAAAAGTGGTTTTCAGGTAAAATCTGAGTGTTGAGTTTCTGTTTGTCTGCTTCCCTGCAGCTGATGAACGCGCAGCCAGAGAAGCCGTTCATCAGGAACAAGGCGGCGCAGGTGTTGGCCCTCACCTTCGTCATGGAGTACCTGACGCTGTGGCCCAAGTTCTTCTTCGACATCCTGTCCCTGGTGGGTCTGAACCCCCACGGCGTCGACATCTACCTGAGGACGCTCATGGCCATCGACGCCGAGGTGGTGGACCGAGACATCCCGCACCTACCCGACGTGAGTCACGCCGCTCTGCACCTGGACCACCGTTAGAGAGCGTAGAGCAGCGGGCCAACCTTTCTGAGTCACCACCCCCAGTTTAACTACACCCCGCTCACTGGACACAATCTCACACAC
Source organism: Centropristis striata (assembly GCF_030273125.1). Taxonomy (NCBI): domain Eukaryota; kingdom Metazoa; phylum Chordata; class Actinopteri; order Perciformes; family Serranidae; genus Centropristis; species Centropristis striata. Next base: position 31,106,780 of record NC_081538.1, on the reverse strand, counting down.
AGTTCAGATCATACAAAATGACCACAAAATGACCACAAAAGACAAAATGACCAAAAAAGACACAAAATGACCAAAAAAGACACAAAATTACCCAAAAAAGAAACAAAATGACCCAAAAAGACACAAATTGACCACAAAATTAGCAAAAAAAGACACAAAATGACCACAAAATTAGCAAAAAAAGACACAAAATGACCACAAAATTAGCAAAAAAAGACACAAAATGACCACAAAATTAGCAAAAAAAGACACAAAATGACCACAAAATTAGCAAAAAAAGACACAAAATGACCAAAAAAATACAAAAAATGACACAAATTACAAAAAAGACACAAAATGACCAAAAAAGACACAAAATTAGCAAAAAAAGACACAAAATTACCCAAAAAAGAAACAAAATGACCAAAAAAGACACAAATTGACTAAAAAAATACACAAAATGACCAAAAAAAGGAAACTAAATGACCCAAAAAGACACAAATTGACCACAAAATGATCAAAAAAAGATACAAAATGACCAAAAAAGGAAACAAAATGACCCAAAAAGACACAAATTGACCACAAAATGATCAAAAAAAGACACAAAATGACCAAAAAAGGAAACAAAATGACCCAAAAAGACACAAAAAAGACACAAAATGACTAAAAAAAACACAAAATTACCCAAAAAAAGACATTAAGTGACCAAAAAGACTAAAACACATTAACACAGTGGAGACAGAGCTGACTTCCAAAATGATTTGGCGACCCCCAGAAATCATCTCGGGACCCCAATTGGGGTCCCGACCCCATGGTTGAGAACAGCTGGCGTAGACAATGTTTTGCTTAGTTTGGTTTCGACACATGTGTTGTAATAGGGGTGTGCCATATCATATCGTTCACAATAATACCGGTATATTTTTTTTATGGTTAAAAAAATGCATTTCATGATATTGGCAACATTCCTACTTCTTGATGTAGTGGTTAAAGTTGTTTTAATCACAAAAAGCTACTTATTCCATGCAGCTTTCAAAATAAGAGCACGGTGTGTTAAGAGAATCCACCACAGAGTTTACAAGAAGACGTTTACAATAAGATGCCTTAAATAAAACATACAATAACTTTTATTCTCCTTTTACAAAATGTCATTAAAATATGCCCCCGGAACCCCTAAATGGTTATTTTTATTATTTGCTCATACTCAAGAGTCAAGAGTACATTTTTTTGTATTTGGCAACTGTTGAGATTTGCACCTAAACTACATTTTAGATTATTAGTATTATTATAGTATTCCTTATATTCTTTTAGGGCCATATGGCCCAGCCCTGTGTCTAAACCAAACTAAACCTGGTCTACACTCACTAAATACTGTCCAGATGCTGGAGCCAAGAGAGAGAACTGAGTCAGGTCAGAAAGCTTTTAGTTATATCGTCCCTTTATCATGGAACAATCTGCAAAAAGATTTGAAATTGTCTGAGTTGATCACAATTGGTGAATTTAAATAGATTCCAAAGGATAAAGAAATATTTTCCCTTGGTCGGTGTGAGTCTCTACTGAGGCTCTTCACTGATGTTGTGATGGCTCTATATATTTGTATTTAATTGTTTATGTTAACTGTGTTTTAAATGTTGTAACTTGTCACTTTTTATGCTGCCTTCTTGGCCAGGTCTCTCTTGGAAAAGAGATTTTTTAATCTCAAAGAGACTTTTTACCTGGTTAAATAAAGGATATATACACAGTACAGGCCAAAAGTTTGGACACACCTTCTCATTCAATTCGTTTTTCTTTATTTTCATGACTATTGACATTGTAAATTCATCAAAACTATTAATGAACGTGTGGAATTATGTACTTAACAAAAAAGTGTGAAATAACTGAAAACATGTCTTATATTCTAGTAAGCAAAGGGTGGTTACTTTTTGTTTTTTTGTTAAGTAGATAGATAGATAGATAGATAGATAGATAGATAGATAGATAGATAGATAGACTTTATTTATCCCAAGCTGGGAAATTACAGTGTAGCAGCAGCATTACACACAGAGACAATAACAACACAATTAAATAAAAAGAACAACCTAGGCATACTTCAAGCAATAAAATATAAAAATACAATAAAATGTAAAGTGTCTAAAGAAGGAGTATGTATTAAGTAGCAGAATAGAATTCCAGTGCAGAATAAATATGAATATACAGTATAAAAATGTTGGTGCTATGAAACAAATAAGGTACATAAATAATGTACATAATTCCATATGTGTTCATTCATAGTTTTGATGCCTTCAGTGAGAATTTACAATGTAAATAGTCATGAAAATAAAGAAAAACGCATTGAATGAGAAGGTGTGTCCAAATTTTTGGCCTGTACTGTATGTATGTATATATTACCTTCACGTGTTGTAGAGGAGCTTCTGGTTAATGCTGTTGAATTTCCTCCAGGAGACGCGTAGAAACAGTTTAATCAAAGACCGGATGAGGGAGCAGTGCATCCCCAGCCTGGTGGAGTCCTGGTTCCAGATCCTGCAGACGTACCAGCAGTCCCACCCGGAGCTCACCTGCCAGTGTCTGGAGGTGGTGGGAGCCTTCGTGTCCTGGATCGACCTCGGCCTCATCGCCAACGACCGGTGAGACGCCCACCCACAAACACACGGGGCATTTGGAAAGACGCATAAAAAAGGTTTCGCACCAAAGTTGATGGAGAACTTCTTTTTACCAGAATCACTAAAGCTTTGGCACCAAAGTCCATCAAGCAAGATTTGACAGAAAAGTAGCTGAATATTTTATTTTTTACCACAGTCTCAAAAAGGATGTTTTGCACGAAAATTTCATCAAGAAGGTTTTGCACCAAAGTTGACAAAAGTTTCATACCATACTTAGAAAAAAAAAGAAGGTTTTGCACCAAAGTTGAGGAAAACGTGTTTTACCACAAGCCTGTCAGGGTTTTGCACCACACTTGGGAAAACGTTTTGCACCAAAGTCGCATAAAGCAACAACTTGCAGAATTATTTTTTTTAACAGTCTCAAATAGGGTGTTTTGCACGAAAATTTCATCATAGAAGTTGAATGAAAAGTTGAGGAAGAATGTGTTTTACCACAAGCACATCAAGAAAGTTTCGCACCATAGTAGACAAAATAGGTTTTCCACCACAGCAGATAAAGAAGGTTTTGCACCAAAGTTGAGGAAAAAACGTGTTTACCAAAGTAAATAAATAAAGGAACAACTTGCAAAAAATGTTTTTAACACAGTGCATTACAATTGCATCACCAAAGTTTTGCACCTGTGTTTTATTTAACACAAGCGCAATAAGAAGGTTTTGCACCAAAGTAGACAAAGGTTTCACACCACACTTGGAAAAAAAACGTTTTGCACCAAAGTCGCATAAAGCAACAAGTTGCAGAATTATTATTTTTTAACAGTCTCAAATAGGATGTTTTGCTTTACAATTGCATCACTAAATTTTTGCACCTGTTTTTTTTTTTAACACAAGCGCAGTAAAAAGGTTTTGCACCAAAGTTGAGGAAAACGTGTTTTACCACAAGCTTATCAGGGTTTTGCACCACACTTGGAAAAACGTTTTGCACCAAAGTCGCATAAAGCAACAATTTGCAGAATTATTTTTTTAACAGTCTCAAATAGGGTGTTTTGCACGAAAATTTCATCAAGAAGGTTTTGCACCAAAGTAGACAAAGAAAGTTTCGCACCATAGTAGACAAAATCGGTTTTGCACCACAGCAGATAAAGGTTTTGCACCAAATTAGATGAAGAAGGTTTTGCACCACAGATGAAGAAAAAACATGTTTTACCACAAGCGTATCAAGATTTTGCACCACACTTGGGAAAAGAACATTTTTGCACCAAAGTCGCATAAAGCAACAACTTGCAAAAAATGTTTTTAACACAGTCTAAAATAAGATGTTTTGCATTACAATTGCATCACCAAAGTTTTGCACCTATGTTTTATTTAACACAAGCGCAATAAGAAGGTTTTGCACCAAAGTTGCATAAAGCAACAAGTTGCTGAATTTATTTAGTTAGTCTCTCCATCCCTCTGATGTTCTTCAGTGTTTCTGTAGGAAGTCTCTCCATCCCTCTGATGTTCTTCAGTGTTTCTGTAGGAAGTCTCTCCATCCCTCTGATGTTCTGAGTGTTTCTGTAGGAAGTCTCTCCATCCCTCTGATGTTCTGAGTGTTTCTGTAGGAAGTCTCTCCATCCCTCTGATGTTCTCAGTGTTTCTGTAGGAAGTCTCTCCATCCCTCTGATGTTCTCAGTGTTTCTGTAGGAAGTCTCTCCATCCCTCTGATGTTCTCAGTGTTTCTGTAGGAAGTCTCTCCATCCCTCTGATGTTCTCGGTGTTTCTGTAGGAAGTCTCTCCATCCCTCTGATGTTCTCAGTGTTTCTGTAGGAAGTCTCTCCATCCCTCTGATGTTCTCAGTGTTTCTGTAGGAAGTCTCTCCATCCCTCTGATGTTCTCAGTGTTTCTGTAGGAAGTCTCTCCATCCCTCTGATGTTCTTAGTGTTTCTGTAGGAAGTCTCTCCATCCCTCTGATGTTCTTAGTGTTTCTGTAGGAAGTCTCTCCATCCCTCTGATGTTCTCAGTGTTTCTGTAGGAAGTCTCTCCATCCCTCTGATGTTCTTGGTGTCTCCAGGTTTGTGAACCTCCTGCTGAGCCAGATGTCTGTGGAGGAGCTGAGGGAGGAGGCCTGTGACTGCCTGTTTGAGATCGTCAACAAAGGGATGGACCCCGTGGACAAAACCAAGCTGGTGGAGTCTCTGTGCCAGGTGCTGCAGTCTGCAGGATTCTTCAACGTGGAGCAGGTTCGACTGTTTCAACATCACTTTTTTCTCTTTCTGTCGTAAGAATTAGAAACATAAAAATATCCATCACTTATAGAGCATTTTCAGGTTTATATGTTTTCTACTAATATTTTTTTTTACCAAGCATTAATGTGGTGAATCAGTCAAACATGAATTTGTGATATTTTCTGTTGTTATGCAGGTAAAATCACACATCAATTCATAAATTTTCCTGCAGAAACACACGTTGGCATGTTATTTGACATAATAAACTTAAATAATAAACTTTATTTCTTTTTATTACATAAAAATCAGTGAGAATATGATTTTTAACGTGTCATAAATAATTGAAATTGACTGTAACCAGCATGTTTGAGTAATTAGATAAAAATACAGATTTTTTTCTTTTTTTTAATATTTTATTGGAAATACAAAAACAATACAAAATCAGTGTTTTAAATATTTCCCATGTTTTTGTAAAATGAGAATTGTAGTGTTCATGAACATATAAATATATAAACATATGGAAAAATTACAATTAAATAGATGCATAATAAAAGATAGGAGGTGAAAAAAATAAATCAAGAAAAATAAGAATATTTAATACAATTATACATAAATACAAATTTAAAAAAGAGATGGAAGAGGGAGATTATTCTGGTGGCAAAGTTTAAAAATAGTAAATTCTGATAATAAAATTGAGACTTTTTTATCCTGCAATAATAATTGTTGAAAACCAAGTTTCGGTTATTTTCTTGATTTAATTTCCACTCAGAGTGAAACTGTCTGGTTGAGTCAAAACACAGATATTTCTATTTTTTTAATAATATTTTTTTATAGGGAATACAAAACAATACAAAATAGAAGTTTTAGATAATTAGGTTTTTCCTATTTTTGTTGTAAAATAAAAATCCCCAGGGACTCTACACATCGGGCATCAAAATAAATATTGTGTCTGTAGTTTGTAGGAACATTTACCATATAAAAACATACGATTACAAATAAATAACTAAATAAAATAAAAAATAAAAAATAGATAAATGGATAGGAAGTGAAAAAATAAGTTAAGAAAAATAAGAATATTTAATACAATTATACATAAATACACATTTAAAAAAAAGGAAAATACTGAATTCTGATAATAGATTTGAGCCTTTTTTTATTCTACAGCAATAATTGTTGAAAACTAATTATTGTTTTGGTTATTTTCGTGAATTAATTTCCACTTAAAAAAGTCATAAATAACTGACTGTAAACGGCATGTTTAACTTGTTAAAAACACAGATTTTCCTCTTTTTATATTTAATATTTTTATTATAGGGAGTACAAAAACAATGCAAAATAAATGTAATTTGAATAATTTTTTAAATTTTTTCCTATTTTTGTTGTAAAATAAAAAACTCCAGGGACTCTGCAAAACATGAAACAAAAAAAATAATGTGTAGAATTTAACATACAGTATATAAACAGACAATTACAAATTAATAGCTAAATAAAAAAAGATAAATGGACAGGAAGTGAAAAAATAAGTTACGAAAAATAAGAATATTTAATACTTTTATAAATTGTTTTGTTTTTTTTAAAAAGGAAGGGAGGTTATTAATTCAGGTGATAAAATAAAATGGGGCCTTTTTATTTTTTTAAATCTTCCACAATACTAATAATTCATAAGGCCCTGTTTATATTGATAGGTTTGTTTCTGTGGTTTTGGAGAATGAATTTGTCTTCGTCTGTTTCTGTGTGTTTTTCTCCCCTCTGCTCGTCTGCTCAGGAGGAGGACGTGGACTTCCTGGCTAAGTTCTCCCGGCTGGTGAACGGGATGGGTCAGAGTCTGGTGCTCAGCTGGACCAAACTGGCCAAGAACGGCAACGTGAAGGAGTCTGCGGAGACGCTGCAGGCGGTGGAGGCCAAGGTGCCGCTGCTGCTGCAGCTGCTGGTCCACGAGGACGACGACATCTCCGCCAACATCGTCGGCTTCTGCTACGAGTACCTGCACGTCCTCAAACAGGTCACACACAACACTCATTACCGTTATTAGTATTAGTATTATTACTGTTATTATTATTATTATCGTTGTTTTTATTACTGTTATTATTATCTATGGAATACACATTTTTCGCGACATCACACACACACACACACACACACACACACACACACACACACACACACACGTATCTGGAGGAATGTGCGCGTGTGTATCTGTAATCACATTAAGTTACCTATGCTTCACACACACACACACACACACACACACAACTTTATTAGATTTTAGTTACACACACACACACGCAAAGCACACACACACACACACACACACACAACTTTATGCGATTTTTGTTACACTCAGACACACACACACACACAACTTTATGCGATATTAGTTACACTCACACACACGCACACACACACACAGGTAACTTAATGTGATTACAGATACACACACGCACACTCCTCCAGATACACACACACACATTGGCAGTAGCCCCCGTGGCCCTTTCAGAATTTCCCCAGAGGAAATTTTCTAGTTAGTATTATTATTATTATTATTATTATTATTATTATTATTATTGGAGTTGAGAGGCGTGTCCGTCTGAAGATTCACAAAATATCAGAGAGAAAATAAATTGCAGGTTATTGCTTCTTAACTTTATCATGTCTTTATATATTTTATTTTTTATTAAGTCATACTTATATATACTATACATACTATACTTATTTATAGTTTTATTTTATATTGTCATTTATAGTGATAATTTATATTTATAATTTTATTTTTTATTTCTTATAGTTATCTTTTTTTATTTTTTGTTTTTATTATTATATTATTATTTTGCTTTTTATATTTTCTTTGTTTTTCTTATAATTTATTATTTTTTATCTATTATTTTTCTTAACAGATATTTCTTAATTGTTTCTGAAATGTCATTGTTATATTTTATTCTTTTTTTATACATATATATATGCATATTTACAGTTTTTTCTTAGATTAATATTTTTTTGTTCCTCCTTATATTTGTATTATATTTTCATATTTGTTATTGATTTTCTTTAATGGATATTTTTAAAATGTTTATATTTTGTTCCAATATTCTAATTATATTTTTTCTGCATTTTTTTGTATTTCCTCTTTACTTTACTTTGATAAATATTGTTTTATTGCCTGTTAATGGATATATTTTTGTAGTGTTTTATACTTTATTGTTGTCTTTTTCATAATATATTCTTTTATATTTTCATATTAACTGTATTATTTTCTTATAGATTTATTTTTATTGCTTATATTTCTTTAACACAATTGTAGTTGTATAACTTGAGTTTTATTTGAATTTGTAATAATTACACAGTTGCCTATTTACTAGTATTTTTACCGTGTATATTTATTTATTTTGTAGCTTCCCCAGCTGACGGAACAGCAGAAAACAAACATTGAGGTGAGTCTTTAAATAAAAACCATGTTTAAAATAATAACAATAACACAATATATAATATCTGAGATGTAATTGTGACTCTCTGCGGCAGGCGATCATGCTCGCCGTCATGAAGAAACTGACGTACGACGACGAGTACAACTTTGAGAACGAGGTGAGTTGGTGTCGTTGACAGCGTTGGTTGGTTGTTGTGCTGCCGGAGGTGACGCGGCGTGTGACGTGGCGTGTGACGCGGCGTGTGACGTGGCGTGTGACGCGGCGTGTGACGCGGCTGTTTGTGTCTCAGGGCGAGGACGAGGCCATGTTCGTGGAGTACAGGAAGCAGCTGAAGATGCTGCTGGACCGCCTGGCGCAGGTTTCTCCTGAGCTGCTGCTGGAGGCCGTACGCCGAGTCTTCACCAACACCATGCAGTGAGAGCACGCTTCCATCCCTTCATTCATTATTTATTCATCTGTTCATCCATCCATTTATCCATCCATCCATCCATTTATCCATCCATTTATCCATCCATCCACCCATTTATCCATCCATTTATCCATCCATCCACCCATTTATCCATCCATCCATCCATTTATCCATCCATCCATCCATCCATTTATCCATCCAATTATCCATCTATTTATCCATCCATACATCCATCCATTCATTCATTCATTTATCCATCCATCTATCCATCCGTTTATCCATTCATTCATTTATCCATCCATCCATCCATTTATCCATCCATTTACCCATCCATCTATCCATCCATCCATTTATCCATTTATCCATCCATTCATCCATTCATCCATTTATCCATCCATTCATCCATTTATCCATTTATCCATCCATTTATCCATCCATTCATCCATTTATCCATCTATCCATTCATCCATTTATCCATCCATCCATTTATCCATCCATTCATCCATTTATCCATCCATCCATTTATCCATCCATTCATCCATTTATCCATCTATCCATTCATCCATTCATCCATTTATCCATTCATTCATTCATCCATTTATCCATTCATTCATTCATCCATTTATCCATCCATCCATCCATCCATTTATCCATTCATTCGTTCATCCATCCATCCATCCATCCATCCATCCATTTATCCATCCATCCATTTATCCATTTATCCATTCATTCGTTCATCCATCCATCCATCCATTTATCCATCCATCCATCTATTTATCCATCTATTTATCCATCCATCCATTCATTCTTTTATCCATCCATTTATCCATCCATCCGTTTATCCATTCATTCATTCATCCATCCATTTATCTATCCATCTATCATATGTAATAATAATAGTCTTAGTGGCTGTTCCTGCTTAAAGCCAATAAATAGTTTTTATATGTACCTGTAGTATTTTCCTTCAGCAGCGTTGTCCATGTTGCCTTCTGGTTTCTGCCTGTTGGATTCAGTCTCTTGTGTGTAACCAGCTGTGTGTTGTTGTTGTTGTTGTGGTTCAGGAACTGGCAGACGGCTCCATTCATGGAGGTGGAGGTGGCCATCAGGCTGCTCTACATGCTGGGAGAAGCTCTGCCGGCGTCCCACGGCGCTCATTTCTCCGGAGACACGGCCAAGACCAGCGCCCTGCAGGACATGATGAGGACGGTCAGTGAGACGCACTTCCTGTCTGCTGCACCTCTTTAACCTCAAGAACCCTGAAGAACCCCGAAGAACCGCTTCAGGGTTTTTGTTTTTACTCCTTTTACATATATAAAATCTCTATAAATCTCTAAGTCCTGTGCAGAATAACAGTTAGAATGACAGAAACCAGGAAAAAAGTAGAATTTCTCTGATTTTTTCTCTGAAGTGTCACAAATGTTGTAAAGAAAAAGAAAACACAAAATTACCAAAAAATGCACTTTCCAAAAAAGACGCAAAATAAACAGCCTCTCCTGTCCTCTCCTCTCTGCTCTGTGTAAACAGCCTCTCCTGTCCTCTCCTCTCAGCTCTGTGTAAACAGCCTCTCCTGTCCTCTCCTCTCTGCTCTGTGTAAACAGCCTCTCCTGTCCTCTCCTCTCTGCTCTGTGTAAACAGATTCTCAGCAGAATCAATCATGTCTTCAGTGTCTCTGAGGAGAATTGTTCTTGTAGAAATTGTTGTAGAAATGTTTTTAACAGGATCTGGTTTATTTTAAATGACACATGGAGAATAAAGAGATTCTGACACTGATATCAACATTTAACACAAGAAACGGACACTTTTTATAACTTGTTTACGATAAATGGAGGATTTTGGGCGATTTTTTTAAAGGAAAACATACGTGGGGTTCAGAGTGTTCAGAATCTGAAAGTGGTCCCAGAATTGAACCCTGAGGAACTCCAGAATATAACTGACACAGATAAACGATGGATTTTTGCTGTTTTTGTTAAAGAAAACAAACTTGAGTCCAGGTTCAGAGGGTTAAACGGTGACCTGACAGGAATCGTTACATATATTGATGTTTTATTTATATATTGATGTTTTATTTGTATATTGATGTTTTATTTATATATTGGTGTGTATTCTGTGTGTGAACCCTCAGCTGGTGTCCTGCAGCGTCAGCAGCTACCAGCACAGCTCCGTCTCTCTGGAGTTCTTTGAGACGGTTGTTCGATACGATAAGTTCTTCATCGTGGAGCCTCAACACATCCCCAACGTCCTGGTGAGTCTCCTCCTCGGACTGAAGCTCTTAGAGTGTCCGGCTGTCTGTCTGTGTGTGTGTGTGTGTGTGTGCTGCGTTCACTGACCGCCGCGCTGTGTTCACTGTCAGATGGCGTTTCTGGACCAGAGAGGACTGAGACACAACAGCCCGAAGGTTCGCAGCAGAGTGTCGTATCTCTTCTCCAGGTTCATCAAGACGCTGCAGTGAGTCCACGTTCTTTTATCTTTCACATCATTTTCAGCAAAAACAGACAAAACTGCAGCTTAAAATTTTCTTATTTAAATATTCAAAATCGAAAATATTTTTATTTAAATATCATGAAAGTGAAATATTTCTTATTTAAATGTCCTCAGAAACAAAATATTTCTCATTTAAATATCTAGAAAGTGAAATATTTCTTAAATATTCAGATCCAGATCAGTTTGTGTGAACAGGATTGATTATAATTAGTTTATAATAAAAGTTATTATATATAATTAATTCTAATGTTGCAGTGAGTTTGTGTTTAACTGTTTGATGTCTTCAGTAAACACATGAACTCCTTCATCGAGGACATCCTGACCAGAATCCAGGACCTGCTGGAGCTGGCTCCTCCTGTACGTATCTCCTCCTCCTCCTCCTTCTCCTCCTGTACGTATCTCCTCCTCCTCCTCCTTCTCCTCCTGTACGTATCTCCTCCTCCTCCTCCTTCTCCTCCTGTACGTATCTCCTCCTCCTGCTCCTCCTGTACGTATCTCCTCCTCCTGCTCCTCCTGTACGTATCTCCTCCTCCTCCTCCTTCTCCTCCTCCTGTACGTATCTCCTCCTCCTGCTCTTCCTGTACGTATCTCCTCCTCCTGCTCCTCCTGTACGTATCTCCTCCTCCTCCTTCTCCTCCTGTACGTATCTCCTCCTCTCTCCTCCTCCTGCTCCTCCTGTACGTATCTCCTCTTCTCTCCTCCTCCTGCTCCTCCTGTACGTATCTCCTCCTCTCTCCTCCTCCTGCTCCTCCTGTACGTATCTCCTCCTGCTCCTCCTCGTCTCTCCTCCTCTCTCTCCTCCTCCTCCTCCTCCTCCCCTCTCTCTCCTCCTCCTCCCCTCTCTCTCCTCCTCCTCCTCCTTCTCTTCCTCCTCTCCTCCTCCTCCCCTCTCTCTCCTCCTCCTTCTCTTCCTCCTCCTCTCCTCCTCCTCCCCCTCTCTCTCCTCCTCCTCCTCCTCCCCTCTCTCTCCTCCTCCTCCTCCTCCCCTCTCTCCCCCTGCTTCTCCTCCTCCTCCTCCTCCCCTCTCTCCTCCTCCTCCTCTCCCCCTCCCCTCTCTCTCCTCCTCCCCTCTCTCTCCTCCTCCTCCTCCTTCTCTTCCTCCTCTCCTCCTCCTCCCCTCTCTCTCCTCCTCCTTCTCTTCCTCCTCCTCCTCCTCCTCCTCCCCTCTCTCTCCTCCTCCTCCCCTCTCTCTCCTCCTCCTCCTCCTTCTCTTCCTCCTCTCCTCCTCCTCCCCTCTCTCTCCTCCTCCTCCTCCTCCTCCTCCTCTCCTCCTCTGCTTCTGCTCCTCTCTCTCTCTCTCTCTCTCTCCTCTCTCTCCTCCTCCTCTCCTCCTCCCCCTCTCTAACCTCTGCCCCCCCCCCCTCTAACCCTGCCTCTGGTTTCCAGGACAACGGTTACCAGGCGCTGCTGACGAGTGACGACCAGCTGTTCATGTTCGAGGCGGCCGGCGTGCTGATCGTTAACGGCGACAGCGCCGTGGAGAGGAAGCAGGCGCTGATGAGGAGTCTGCTGCTGCCGCTGATGGACGCCTTCCGCCTGCTGCTCGCCAAACTCTCCCAGGAGACGGACGAGGAGCGCCAGGCCGCCCTGGCCGACTGCCTCAGCCACGCCGTCGGCTTCGCCAGGTGAGGGCGCCGCCATCACACACCACTCCATGCACACGGGTTTACAAATACATGGAAATATGTCCAATTATTCATATATTTCCACATTTATTTATTCTTTATTTTTTATCTCTATATTTTTATTATTATTATTATTATTATTATTATTATTATTATTATTTATTGTTAATTTTTCACATTTTAAATGTATTTATTCATCATTTTTATTCATTTCTTTATATTTCCAAATGTATTTATTTATTCCATTTATTTATTTTATATTTCCATATGTTTCATATACTCAATTATTCTTTTTATTCAATTCTTTGTTTTTCCCAAATTTTTTAATGTATTTAATATTTTAATAACTTCTTTATATTTCCACTTTATTTATTCTTTATTTTTTACCATATCTATTAATTTGTTAAGTATTAATAATAATAATTTTAATTTATCTCTCCACTTATTTATAATTTTTTATTTTTTATTTTTCCATATTCTTATTTACTTTATTTAATTCATTTTTTTTATATTTCCACATGATTTTTTTAATTCTTTATTTTTCCACATTTAAAAAATAATCTATATTTATTATTGATATTAATTGTATTTATTTTTCCATATTCTTATTTACTTATTTGCATTAATTTCTTCAGATTTACAATTTTTTTTTTTTTCAACATTTATATCTTTTATTTCTTCCTATTTCCACAAATCTTTCTTATTTTTAACGGCTCTCCTGTGATCTGTGTCATGCAGTGAGTAAATAAATACTATAATTCTGATTATTATAATTATTTGTGTGTGTGTGTGTGTGTGTGTGTGTGCAGCCGGACCAGCAAGGCGTTCAGCAACAAGCAGACGGTGAAGCAGTGCGGCTGCACCGAGGTGTACCGAGACTGTCTGCAGAGCTTCCTGCCGGCGCTGAGCTGCCCGGTGCAGCGCGGCCCGCTGCGCAGCTCGGTGCGCTCCTTCCTGCACCGCATGATCATCTGCATGGAGGAGGAGGTGCTGCCCTTCGTCCCCGCCGCCTCCGAGCACATGCTGAAGGACTGCGAGGCCAAAGACCTGCAGGAGTTCATCCCGCTCATCAGCCAGATCACCGCCAAGTTCAAGGTAGGACCGCCTGGAAAAAAAAGCTCATAATGTAACATGTCAAATTTAAAAATGTCTAAAAATCCTTCAAATGGGTCAAATACAGTCTGTTGATGCATATTAGAGCATAATATGTCCAGAAATTACAGAAATGTGATCCCCTCAAAAAAAGTAAAAAATAATATGTAATGTCGAAATCTTGGGGGAAAAAGTCGCAAAATGTTTAAATGCCTGATACTCTTAAAATTGTCTTATTATAGCCTGTTGATACATTTAATAGTGTGGCTTTTTTTCTGAAATGACAAAAACACCCCATATTTTGAGATGTCCAAAATTTGAAAGAAAACATTTTCTTTTTAATTGTCAAATTAAAAAGCCTAAAAAATGCTTCAAATGGGTCAATTATAGTCTGTTGGAACATATATGGGCAGATTATGGCCAAAATGACCTGCTCAGAACCAGTCATAATACAGCATGTTGATTTATGTAAAAATGGTCAAATTTTTAAATGTCTAAAAATCCTTCAAATGGGTCAAATACAGTCTGTTGATGCATATTAGAGCATAATATGTCCAGAAATGACAGAAACATGATCCCCTCAAAAAAAGTAAAAAATAATATATAATGTCGAAATTTTGGGGGAAAAAGTCGCAAAATGTTTAAATGCCCGATACTCTTAAAATGGTCTTATTATAGCCTGTTGATACATTTAATAGGGTTTTTTTTTTGTGAAATAACAAAAACACACCATATTTTTGAGATGTCCAAAATTTGAAAGAAAAGCATGACAATTTTTTTTTTTTATTGTCAAATTTTAAAAAGCCTAAAAAATGCTTCAAATGGGTCAATTATAGTCTGTTGATACGTATGAGAGCATAATATGACCAGAAATAACAAAAACACCATATTTTGAGATGTCCAAAATTTGAAAAAAAGTCATTCTAACTAACGTGTCGATTTTTGTTAAATGTCAATTTTTAAAATGCCTAAAAATGATTCTAATGGGTCAATTATAGTCTGTTGATACATGTGGTATTATAGTTTGTCCAAAATAGTGAAAAATCACCATATTATGGGGACCTTTTTGAGAGTATTTAAAAATGTTGCCCCTTTTTCCCAAAAATATTCGACATGCTATAGTATGACTTTTTTTTGAGGGGGTAATTTCTGGACAAACTATACTCTAATATGTATGAACAGACCCATAATCGACCCATTTTATGAATGTTTAGGCATTTTAAAATGTGACCATTTTTGACAAAAATTGACAAGCTATTGTGTGACTTTTTTCCCCCCAAAATTGTGGACATCTCAAAATATGTTTTTGTTATTTTGGAAAAAAGCCACCTTACTACATGTATCAACAGACTATAATAAGAAAAACACCATATTTTTAGATGTCCAAAAAAGTCATAGTATAGCATGTTGTTTTGTGTCAAAAATTGGTCAAATTTTAAAATGACTAAAATTTGCTTCAAATGGGTCAATTATAGTCTGTTGGAACATATTAGGGCAGATTATGGCCAAAATTACCTGCTCAAAAACAGTCATAATACAGCATGTTGATTTATGTAAAAATGGTCAAATCTTAAAATGTCTAAAAATCCTTCAAATGGGTCAAATATAGTCTGTTGATACATATAACAGGATAATATGTCCAGAAATGACAGAAAAACACCATATTATGGGGACCATTTTGAGAAAATCGGGGTATTTAAAAATGTTGCCCCTTTTTCCCCAAAATATTTGACATGCTATAGTATGACTTTTTTTTGAGGGGGTCATTTCTGG
This sequence comes from Centropristis striata, assembly GCF_030273125.1. Lineage (NCBI taxonomy): Eukaryota > Metazoa > Chordata > Actinopteri > Perciformes > Serranidae > Centropristis > Centropristis striata. The sequence goes on along the minus strand of NC_081538.1, from coordinate 31,091,201 downwards.
ACAAACTATACTCTAATATGTATGAACAGACTATAATCGACCCATCTTAAGAATGTTTAGGCATTTTAAAATGTGACCATTTTTGACAAAAATCGACAAGCTATTGTGTGACTTTTTTTCCCCAAAAATTTTGGACATCTCAAAATATGTTTTTGTTATTTTGGAAAAAAGCCACCTTACTACATGTATCAACAGACTATAATAAGAAAAACACCATATTTTGAGATGTCCAAAAAAAGTCATAATATAGCATGTTGTTTTGTTTCAAAAATTGGTCAGATTTTAAAATTACTAAAATTTGCTTCAAATGGGTCAATTATAGTCTGTTGGAACATATTAGGGCAGATTATGGCCAAATGATGTTGAAAATGATGATATAATGTCGAAATTTTTTTGGGGAAAAGTCACAAACATTTTTTAAATGTCTGATACTCTTAAAATGGTCTTATTATAGCCTGTTGATACATTTAATAGGGTGGCTTTTTTTCTGAAATAACAAAAACACACCATATTTTTGAGATGTCCAAAATTTGAAAGAGAGGCATGACAATTTTTTTTTTTTTTAATTGTCAAATTTTAAAAAGCCTAAAAAATGCTTCAAATGGGTAAATTATAGTCTGTTGATACATGTTAAAGGATAATATGACCAGAATTTTTTTTTAAAAACCACCATAACTTGAGATGTCCAAAATTGGACAAAAAGTCATACTATAAAATGTCAATTTTTGGGGAAAAAGTCACAAATTTTAAATGCTCCAATCCTCTCAAAATGGTCTTATTATCGTATAACGTCTCGATTTTTGTCAAAAAATGTCAAAATTTAAAATACTTAAAATGCTTCTATAGGGTCAATTATAGTCTGGTGATACATGTGGAAGTACAGTTTGTCCAAAATAGTGAAAAAACACCATTATGTATGAACAGACTATAATCGGCTCATTTTAAGAATGTTTAGGCATTTTAAAATGTGACCATTTTTGACAAAAATCAACAAGCTATTGTGTGACTTTTTCGCCCAAAAAATACCATATTTTGAGATGTCCAAAAAAAGTCATAATATAGCATGTCAATTTATGTAAAAATGGTCAAATTTTAAAATGACTAAAAAATCTTAAAATGGGTACATTTTAGTCTGTTTAACCATATATGGGCAGATTATGGCCAAAATGACCTGCTCAAAAACGGTCATAATACAGCATGTTGATTTATGTAAAAATGGTCAAATCTAAAAGTGCTTTAAATGTGTCAGTTAGTGTGTTGATGCATATTCGAGTCTGTAACGAGTCCCTGTCTGTCTGGTGGCGGTGCAGCGGCAGGTGTCTCCCTTCCTGCAGCAGGTCTTCATGCCGCTGGTGCTCGCCATCTTCGAGGTGTTGGCGCGGCCGGCGGAGGACAACGACCAGGCGGCGGCGCTGGAGAAGCAGATGCTGCGGAGGAGCTACTTCACCTTCATCCAGACGGTGACGGGCAGCGGCATGAACGAGGTGCTGGCCAATCAGGGTGAGACGCGTCACGTGACATCACATCCTGTTGGTTCCTGAGGAGCTCAAGCTGCAGCTTCTCTTCATTCAAGAGACAAATGTTTCACATTTCAGTCTGTAAAATGTCCATCTGCGTCTTATTTGGAAGGATATTTTCTTCTTTAAGTAACGTTTTCTTGGAGGAATATTCCAGTGAAGAAGTTTTAATGTTTTCAGTTAAATACAATTGAAAACTAGCAGATTAAAAGCAGGTTAACACTTGCTTTTATATCAGCTGATTTATATTATTATTATAATATTGTATAATGATCTCATATCTAAATAATAATAATAATAATAATAATGTTTTAAAAGACAAGGTGTGGCTTCAAGGAGGGAAAACATCCATTATAAAAAATTAATGAATAAATGTGTTAATTACAATTTATGAAAGGGTTTTAATATATCTACTATCCACCGGGCTTAATCCTAGATTTTATTCTTCTGTTTCTTCCGTGTTTTTCCGGTTTACTACTACTACTACTACTACTAGTTTTGGTCGCACAAACACTAAAAATGTATCAAATCGACCGGCTCGGCCATGACAAGTGTGTTACGACTTTTCTCAGGGTTTCACCTAACGGTTTTCAAATTATTCGGCAAAAACACGCCAAGAAAATCCCCCCCAATGTGACCCTATCGAGAGTCTAGAGTGATGACATCATCACTAGAGTGCAGAGGGAGAGAAAAAAATTGTCAAAAAAAAAATTTTTAAACTGCGCTCGAGGCCGCAGATAACACTCTACAGAAATAATTTATAGATATAAAGGTAGTAAAATGTGTCTTGTCCCTCTCATTGGTGTGGTAAAGTTCTAGTTTGATCCACCAACACCACCCACAGCCCCATAGACCTCCATGGGAAAAAGGAGGGAACATTTCTGGAGGAAAGCAGAGCAACCAGTTTCTTCTGATCGCTCTGAAAAAACAATTTCTTCATTTTTCTTCACAATACACATATGTAGACATTCAGGAAGAACTGAGGATGCTCGAAGTGAAGTCGGTTTAATGATGGGAGCTACGGATTGGACTAAAATTGCTCTGCTCTGATTGGTGATAATAATAATAATCATAACACAAATCCTAATCAAGTAAACCATGTTAAATGTCTAGACATCAGCTCTTAAATTAAACTCTTATGAGCTATTTTTGTTGGTATCATTATATTTGTAAAACCTCTGGGCGATTTTAAAATCACCCCCTAAAGTTTTTCTGGAAATTCAACAGAAGTGTCAACGCTTCCTACTAAATAATAGATTTTTCAGCCTCTGTAGCAGATAGAAATGAAATTCAAAACGTATTTGACAGCTAATACAAATACTACAAAACGACGTATCCGCTTTCCAGGCTTCAATGGGTTAAAATGAACAAGAAACTGAAGAAAACAAGGAGGTCTAATAATCATTGATTTTTTTCTTTTGTTTGTTCAGGAGCAGAAAACATCGAGCGCGTGGTGTTCACCATCATCCAGGGCGCCGTGGACTTCCCCGACCCGATCGCCCAGAAGACCTGCTTCATCATCCTGTCCAAGCTGGTGGAGCTGTGGGGTGAGAGCTGCTCCACCTCAAACCTTCTGACTCCTCCAGGCTGCTCCTCCCTCCCTTCCTTCCTCAGATTTATTATTTCATGATACTGACTTGTTTATTTTGAGATAATCTCGTTATTTCGGACTCGTTATTTTGGTACAATAATTCCTTTTGAGATACTAACTCGTTATTTCAGTCAATATTTTGAGAAAGATCGATAAATGACTTGCAGGATCTTTTTTTTTTCTTCATGTTTTTCTTTTCCTGGCAGAAATGTTCCCCCGTATATAAACGACATTTCAAAACTTGCTCATTGCTCATGTTTGCTTTGTGCTGCAGGAGGTAAAGACGGCATGGTGGGATTCCCCGACTTCATCTACAAACACATCGTCCCCGCCTGTTTCCTGGCGCCGCTCAAGCCGACCTTTGACCTCTCGGACGCTCAGACCGTCCTGGTAAGTTGGCTCACCAGAGAGTCACCAGATTATATAACGACAGCCGTCAGCAGCAGCTCTGCTCTGTGTTTCAGACGCTGTCGGAGTGCGCCCTCACGCTCAAAATGATTCATCTCAAACGGGTAAAAACTGCTTCATCAATAACTTCTGTTTATTATATTTCTCATAACTTGTACATATGTTTATATAAATCCAGAGGAGTTTGTGTTAAGTGTTGTGCTGTTTCCTGTCAGGGGCCCGAGTTCATCCAGTTCCTGCAGCAGGAGTATCTGCCCTCCCTGCAGGTGGCGCCAGAGATCTCACAGGTGACAAAACCTTTCATGTCCTGAAGTCTGAAGGAAGAGAAATGCACCATGAGTGTTTTTATACACATTTTTATATATATATATATATATATATATATATATATATATGATAAGATTACGTAAAAATAAATGTTATTAACTTTCTATTTCAGGAGCTTTGTCAAGTTCTGCAGCAGCCGGACGTCAAAGTCCTGAAAAACTACATTAAGGTACGTTGAAGTCTGTTGAGCTGGACGAGTCTGTCGACGAGTCTGAGTCTGAGGACGAGTCTGAGTCTGAGGACGAGTCTGAGTCTGTCGACGAGTCTGATGACGAGTCTGATGACGAGTCTGAGTCTGACAACGAGTCTGAGGACGAGTCTGAGTCTGAGGACGAGTCTGAGGACGAGTCTGAAGACGAGTCTGAAGACGAGTCTGAGTCTGATGACGAGTCTGAAGACGAGTCTGAGTCTGACGACGAGTCTGATGACGAGTCTGAGTCTGTCGACGAGTCTGAGTCTGAGGACGAGTCTGAGTCTGAGGACGAGTCTGAGTCTGAGGACGAGTCTGAAGACGAGTCTGTCGACGAGTCTGAGTCTGATGACGAGTCTGATGACGAGTCTGATGACGAGTCTGAGTCTGACAACGAGTCTGAGGACGAGTCTGAGTCTGAGGACGAGTCTGAGGACGAGTCTGAAGACGAGTCTGAAGACGAGTCTGAGTCTGATGACGAGTCTGAAGACGAGTCTGAGTCTGACGACGAGTCTGAAGACGAGTCTGAGTCTGACGACGAGTCTGATGACGAGTCTGAGTCTGTCGACGAGTCTGAGTCTGAGGACGAGTCTGAGTCTGAGGACGAGTCTGAGTCTGAGGACGAGTCTGAGTCTGTCGACGAGTCTGAGTCTGTCGACGAGTCTGAGTCTGTTGACGAGTCTGAGTCTGACGACGAGTCTGAGGACGAGTCTGAGTCTGAGGACGAGTCTGAAGACGAGTCTGAAGACGAGTCTGAGTCTGATGACGAGTCTGAAGACGAGTCTGAGTCTGACGACGAGTCTGAAGACGAATCTGAGTCTGACGACGAGTCTGATGACGAGTCTGAGTCTGACGACGAGTCTGAGTCTGACGACGAGTCTGAGTCTGACGACGAGTCTGAGTCTGATGACGAGTCTGAGGACGAGTCTGAGTCTGAGGACGAGTCTGAGGACGAGTCTGAAGACGAGTCTGAAGACGAGTCTGAAGACGAATCTGAGTCTGACGACGAGTCTGATGACGAGTCTGAGTCTGACGACGAGTCTGATGACGAGTCTGAGTCTGACGACGAGTCTGAGGACGAGTCTGAGTCTGACGACGAGTCTGATGACGAGTCTGAGTCTGACGACGAGTCTGAGGACGAGTCTGAGTCTGAGGACGAGTCTGAGGACGAGTCTGAGTCTGAGGACGAGTCTGAAGACGAGTCTGAAGACGAGTCTGAAGACGAATCTGAGTCTGACGACGAGTCTGATGACGAGTCTGAGTCTGAAGACGAGTCTGAAGACGAATCTGAGTCTGACGACGAGTCTGATGACGAGTCTGAGTCTGACGACGAGTCTGATGACGAGTCTGAGTCTGACGACGAGTCCGAAGACGACTCAGAGTCTGACGACGAGTCCGAAGACGAGTCTGAGTCTGAAGACGAGTCTGAGGACGAGTCTGAGTCTGACGACGAGTCTGTCGGGTCACTTCACCGAGTCTCTCGTGTCTCTGCAGGCGTTCTTCCAGCGAGCCAAGCTGTAGGACCTGAACCTGGAAGTTGACTCAGGACACTGACAGGAGCTTCTAACAGCATCAACAACTAAAGGACCTTAGCATCGGAGCTGCTTGTGCACTTAAAGAGTCTGAAGTGGTGGAAGAAGCTCGGCGGGCGGGCGGATCAACCCCTCCGGCCGCCGGCGAGACGAGCTCTCCACGAGGACCGGAGGAGCTCCACCGACCACCGGAAACAGTTTGTGGAGGCGAGAGGAAAGGGCTTTTAGAGGGAACGGACCCGAGGGAGAGGACGCTGCCCGTCTGCTAAACATTCGGTAATTATCCTGAAACGTTAGAAACATGTGGAAGAACTTCTGCCAGGGACGAGGAAAAGCTCCTGCAAGTCATTCAGAGCAGAAACTTTCTCAAAGTAAAGACAGAATATTACGAGGAAAACAACTTTGGTATCTCAAGATAACAAGTTATTATCTCGAATTAATGAAGAATTAGAAATTAGTTGGTATGTCAAAATAACAAACGTTCTCAAAATACCGAGTTAGTTTCTTGAAATAAAGAGAAACTTTGTCATTATTTTGATGCACTAATTTCGATGAATGCTTTTGAAATAATGAATTTGTATCTCAAAAGTGATCAGCAACTTTCTCAAAGTAAAGACTGAATAATACGAGGAAAACAACTTCGGTATCTCAAGATAACGAGTTATTATCTCGAATTTATGGAGAATTAGAAAGTAGTTGGTATATCAAAATAATTAGTTAGTTTCTTGGAAAAAAAAAAGAGAAACTTTCTCGAGAAAAGTGTTAAACAATGAGAAATGTTGTTGAAATAACGGTTTCATATCTCAAAATGATCCGAGCTTTTCTCAAGATAATAAGTAAGTTTCTTGAAAAAAAGAGAAACCTTATCGAAATTAGTGCTTAAAATTAATCCATCCATCCATTTTCTACAGCTTATCCAGGGCCGGGTCGCGGGGGCAGCAGGTTAAGCGGGGCATTCAACGCTTTTGAAATAATGAATTCGTATCTCAAAATGACCAGCAACTTTCTCAAAGTAAAGACTGAATAAAACGAGGAAAACAACTTTGGTATCTCAAGATAACGAGTTATTATCTCAAATTAATGAAGAATTAGAAATTAGTTGGTATATCAAAATAACAAACTTTCTCGAAATACAGAGTTAGTTTCTTGAAATAAAGAATTAGTGTTTGAAATAATTAATTTGTATCTCGAAGTGATCAGAAACTTTCTCAAATTACTGAGAGCATTTCTCATTATTTTGGGATTCTAACATGTTATTTCATGATACTTGTGATAATAACTTATTTTTAGAAATTTTCTCATTATTTTTGAGAAAATCTCTGATTATTGTGGATACTACCTTGTTTGTTTTGAGATAATCGCATTATTTTTAGATACAAACTCATTATTTCGAGAGCATTTCTCATTATTTTATTACACAAAGTATGTCTTAAAATAATGCGTTATTTTCTCTAAATAATTTCCTGAGAGCATTTTGAATTATTTTGAGATACAAACATGTTATTTCATGATACGGACTGTTTTATTTTGAGATGATTAACTAATTATTTTAAGACATTTTCTCATTATTTTTGAGATAATTTCTGATTATTCTGGATACGACTTTGTTTATTTTGAGATAATCACATTATTTTTAGATACCAACTCATTATTTAAAGTACATTTCTTGATATTTTAGTACACAAATTATCTCTAAAATAATGCGAAACTCTCTAAATAATAACTCGGGAATATTTTAAATTATTTTGAGATAATCTTGTTATTTTGGTAAAATAATTCCTTTTGAGATACAAACTCGTTATTTCAGTCAATATTTTGAGAAAGATTCTCAAAATGACTTGCAGGATCTTTTTTTTTTTCCTCATGTTTTTTTTTTTCCTGGCAGAAATGTTCTCCCGTATATAAACGACATTTCAAAACTTGGTAGATTTGAGTTTTTCTGGATGTTGTTGCTGCCACAGAACGGACAGAAGAAAAGGGCTGAATTGTATTATTTTTATTAAAAAAGTGGCATTGATTTTTTGTTGTTTTTTTTCCGTGATGAGGAATGAATTTTAGGTTTGAAGTGAAACGTTCTTGCAGCCCGACTCGATGTGCTTCTTCCCTCCAGGTTCATTTAGAGAAACATCCACAGACTTTAATCTCAATTCAAAACGTAGAAAATATCTCCAGCGCTCTTTGTGTTTGTTACCCGACAGATTCTCACGTTTTCTCCTTTTTTTTTTTTTTACGGTGAGTTTGTGTCGATGATGAAAATGGATCCGTGTGTTTCCTGGAAATATGACAAATATTTTTAATTTCAGATGGAAATGAAAATGAAACAGAGGAACAAAATGTAAATAAGAGAATAAGATGTTAAAACGTGTAAATAAAGTTCCGAGATTTAGGGTTTTTTTTGTTTGATTTTCCATCTGGAAAGTAAATATGGAAGATCATTTCTGCCAGAAAATATTAATGAAAAAAGGGTTGAAAGTTCAACATGATAAAAAAAATAAAAAAAATACTCATTAAGTAAAAAATTATGAGCTATTAAGTGTTTTTTTATTTCATATTTTGGACTACAATAAATCTCAAATTTCAACTCTTTAAACTCTCAAACCTGTAAAAATCTGGTTTCGACTGAATAATTACTCTTATAATAATGCCTCAAGTATTTTTATTTATCAAGATGTTTAGTTGCTTTTTGACTCATTATAATTTTAGTCTCATAATTGTGATTTACTGAGTATTTTTGACTGTTTTATATATAATTGAACCTTTTTGGAAAAATCCCAATATTGTGACTTTAAAGTGAAAGTTTTACTTTTCACTCGATGCATCTCATCATTTTCACCGAGTTCCTTCAAAATAAAATTGAAAACGTCTTAAAATGTAAAAAAAAAAAGGATTTAGAGATTTTCTTTTCTTGGCGTTGATGAGCTTCCATAGAAACCGAAGCGGCTCGTTTTAATTCTGTATTCCAGCTCTTGTGACGATTCAGGACGATCGATCGACTCATTGATTATGCAAACGCTTCACGCGATCAATACTGTGAAGGAGCTGAAACCGATCGGTGTGAGACGACCACGTCCAACTGTAAAAACTGTTAATTTTTATATTTTTTCCAGCGTCGACTCTGTTTGTGACGCTGGATTCGTTGTTTAAAATCATCCTGAGACGTTTGCTGCGTTCCCTGTAATTACATTTTTCTGATTCACGCTTCAAATGTTTTCTATCTGCACAGAAACTTCAGTTCCACGAGTCATTCAGGCACACGAACAAACGAGCTCCACGCTTTATCACCGTCAGCTAATCTGAGTTGGTATCTCAAAGTAATGAAAACTGACATTAGTTGGTAAATCAAAATAAAAACGTCTCAAAATGCCGAGTTAAGTTTCTCACAATAAAGAGAAACTTTCTGGAAAACGAGTGTATTAAAATGATAAGAAATGTTCTTGAAGTAACGGTTCACATCTCAAAAAAAACGAAATAACGAGAATCTTTCTTGAAATTAGTGCATCAAAATAACGAGAAAGGCTTTGTAAATGATTCGTATCTCAAAATGATCAGAAACTTTCTCAAAGTAAAGACGAGAAAAGTAACTTGGTATCTCAAGATAACGAGAAATGTGAAATTAGTTGGTAAATCAAGATAAAAACGTCTGGAAATACCGAGTTAGTTTCTTAAGATAAAGAGAAACTTTCTGGAAATGAGTTTCAAAAACAACTTTGGTATCTCAAGATAACGAGTTATTATCTCTAAATAATGAAGAATTAGAAGTTAGTTAGTGCATCAAAATAGAAACATCTTGAAGAAATGAGTCAGTATCGGAGAGAAAACTTCCTAAAAAAAACATAGTTTGTATCTCGAAATAATGAGAAATGTGAAATTAGTTGGTGAATCAAAATCAAAACGTCTGGAAATGCCGAGTTAGTTTCTTCAAATAAAGAGAAACTTTCTGGAAATTAGTTTATTAAAACAATGAGAAATATTCTTGAAATAACGGGTTCATATCTCAAAATGATCCGAGCTTTTCTCGAAATAATGAAAAATTAGAAATAAAAAACGTCTCGAAGTAAACAGAATCGTTCTTAAAATAATGAGAATTAATTTGTGTCTCAAAATGATCAGAAACTTTCTTGAAATACAGAGTTAATGTTTCGAAATTAACTCTTTTAAAATGAGTGTCTCTAAAATAATGAAAAACTTTCTCAAATTATTATTACTGAGAAAGTTTTGAATTATTTCCAGAAAGTTGCACATTATTTTTGAGAGTTTCTCATTATTTCGAGATGCTAAGTTGTTAATTTTAGCTATTTTTAGACATTTTTCTCATTATTTTGAGATAATTATTCCCTATAATTTGATTTATCTGATTCACGGCTTTAAAGTGTTTTAAAATCCGGCGAAAATTTTACAATTCACAAAAATATAAAGTTCCTGAAACATGCAGCTGATCGCTTCAGGTTTTATCAAACGAAATGCAGGAAACGCTGGACGGAATATTTGTTGATTAATAAAAATATGTAGATTTATAGAAGCTAAAAACGGCCGTGCTTGCAATTACTTTATTATTTTTTATTAATTTCATCATCTTGAGATAACAACACTTTGTTTTGTTTTCTCTTAAAAAGTTATTTTATATTGATTTTCCAGAATTTTCAGGTTTTGTTTTTTTTTTTAGATATTTTATTGCGAGAAATGATTTGTTGGATTATTATTTAGTTATCTTGAGATAAAGTGGTAATGGTTCATTGTTTCAGGTCTTTATTTCTTTTATTTTAAATAATCAGGATGTATTTGCTTCTGTTCTCTCAAATTCTGAATAATTATTTAGTTTTTGCATGTTTTTTTTTTTTAGATAACGCAGCTTGTTTTCTGGTGATAATGAGTTCATTTTTTCCGGCTCTAAAACAAGACAATGATTTTTTTGAGATACGATCATTTAATGACTTAATTTCCATTCTCAGAAAAACAAAAGTAAGATTTCTCGACAACGGGATGTTTTATAGAAAGAAACTGAGTGGAAAACGAGTCTTTGGCTCATTTAATCTTTTTTTCAAGATTCAGGTTGATGATCTCGTTTTCTCAAGACAACAAAATGAACTCGTGATCTAAAGATATCTGCGTTTAATGTAAAAAAAGAAGTTGCAAGCACACGTCCCGTTCTTGTTTCCATCATAGAATTCCACCAGCTTACCCTGAAACTCATTTAAATATGATTACAAACTATTTTTTATTATTATTCTGAGACAACAAAACCAAAATCTGACATTAACTTGATGTTTAGAAGCTTAAATGAACTTTAAAAGTCAGTTAAACTTCTGTCAAAGTTCTTTTACCAGTTAAAACTTGATAAAATAATAATAAAGGGAACTTTAGCGTCAATCTGATGTCATAAAATTACTCCAGAATCTTTTTCTTGTTTCTTCTGTTCGCTGTCTGAGTTGTTAGCCGTCTTCCCCGAGTCAGAAAAGTCACTTTTATCTCTGGTTCAGTACAGAGATCAGGTTAGCTTAGCTTAGCTTAGCCTAGCCTAGCTTAGCTTAGCATAAATACTGGAACTTTCTCTCTGAGAGCGAGATGTTGGATATCGGTCTCATGTCTGTGATCAGTAGAGATGGAGTCAAAACATGGTTTGCTTAACAAAAAGTTGATTTATATCTGTCTAAACGTCTCTAGTAAGTCTCTTAGCTTAGCTTAGCTTAAAGCCTGAAAGCAGGGGGAAACTGCAAGCCTAGCATCATTAAATGGCTCCAAATGGCTCCAAAGTTGTTTGATTTGCATGTTTCGGCTTTAATTAGGTGAATTTAGCTTAGCTTAGTTCAGCTTAGCATAAGGACCAATCAGGTGGAAACAGATTTCACAACAGCCAATTAATAGTTTCAACTTGTCCACACAGAAAAAAATAAAGCTCAATTTGATGGTTTTATGGGGACTGAAGGAACTTTTTCATGCTAAGCTAGGCTAATCAAGTCCTAAACACAGATTGGTTTAGCTTAGCTTAGCATAAAGACTGGAGGTGGAGGGAAACTGCTAGCCTACCCTAAAAGAAATGGATCAAAACCTTGAAAAGTGAACTTTGTCCCTGAGATTAAGATGTTGGAGTTAGCATGGAGCTAGCTTAGCCTAGTTTAGCATAATGACTGGAAGCAGGGGAAACTGTTAGCTTAGCATCATTAAACAGAGTTTTTTTTAAAACACTCCCTTTATCTTTACTTTATGTCTTGTTTATTTTAATTTGTTGCCAAACAGGATTGGCGATTTAGGGGGAATATTTTATGCTAAGCTAAGCTAACCACGTCTTGACCTCAACACAGAGACGGCTGATTGATATCCATCTGAACGTCTCGCTCTCACTAAGTACACAGATAGGTTTAGATTAGCTTAGTACAAAGACTGGAAGTGGAGGGAGACTGCTAGCTTAGCATCATTAAAAAGTGGTAAAAACTTTCAAACTACAAATGTTCAGCCGAGAGCTGGAGTCAGGTCATGGTTAGCTTAGCTTAGCATGGCTTAGCTTCATAGTTTGGTGGTTTTCAGGGACTGTTTTTGTGCTAAGCTAAGCTAACCACATCCTGACAGCTGAAAAAAGCAGATTTTACTCTAAATGTTGAACTTTTGTCCCCCGTACACGATGGGATCCGTTATTAACTTTAATAAAGTCCAGAAACACGTGAAGTCGTCGTGTTCGCCCTGAAGGAGAATCAGCTGTTCACCACATAGCGGAAAATGTATTTAAAGAATAAGAAAATAAATAGATAAATAAAGGTTTCTGATGAGTTTTCAGGCTGTTTTTATTTTATTTTATTTTGGAGAACTGGGGTTTGAGAAAAAGTTGCCAAATGGATGAATTTGTTCCTTGATGATGAAATGTGTTGAAATCTGGATTCATTTTTCATTTTTTTTTTTTTTTTTTATATATGGAGATGAATTTTCTGTTAGAACATCTGTTAGAACCAATAAAGTGTTTACTAATGATGACATATCAAACTTCCTGTTTCATTTATTGATGAACAACATAAATATTTTCTTTATAACACGGGAACTTCTATAGAATTTAATTTATTGATTTAGTGTTAATAATAATTTAATTATAATATATTTAGTAATATGAAAGCTAGTTTGTTTGAAGAAAATATTTTTATTGCTCTCTAGATTTTTAATTTTCAATTTCTTTGACGTTATTTGTACGCTTTTAACAGCTTGAAACCATTTTGAAAATAAATAAAATTATGCCATTTATTCGACTGAAACTAATATGAAATGAATTTAATATTAATAACTCATTTAAGTGTTGCATTTATTTTTATACTTACATTTATTTCCTCATTTTTGAATATATTAAATTATTATTTTCCCTTTGCAACTTATTCTTTTCTATATTTTCTATATCATGAAGTCCTCACCACGTAGAATAAATTAAATGAAAAAAGATTTTTTTTTAAATGTATCATGAATAGAAACAAATACATTTATTTATTGATTATTTTTAAATAGCATTTTGCGCCTCGATTTATTTCCCTCAACTTTTTTTTCCTGTAATTTTTTCAAAACATTTTTCTTTAGAAATGTATTCATGCATTTCTTTATTATGCAAATGAGAGGGCTGCCATTCAAAATTTACCATTTATAAACTCATCAAAACTTAAAATAAATGAGAAAATATGAAAAGGAAGAACTTCCCAACGAGGCCCAAACTGGAGAAAAACACCATGTTAGCAGACTTAGTGGAGCAGCTGAAGAAGACTGGCCTCCAAGCTGCTCCTGCTGACCACTGCTATGCTGGACCTGGAGATGTGGCCTGTGATGTCTGCAGCGGGAGAAAATTGAAAGTCTGACTGGACGTTGTTACTGGGAGGTGAAGTGGAGCAGGAGAGGATCAGTTTCTGTAGCAGTCTCATACAAGAACATCAGCAGAGCAGGGAGCTCAGATGTCTGTCAGTTTGGATCTAATAACAAATCTTGGCTGTTAGATTGTATCAATAACAGTTATAACTTTCAGCACAACAAAGTCCAAACTCCCGTCTCAGGTCCTCGGTCCTACAGAGTGGGAGTGTACCTGGATCACAGTGCAGGTATTCTGTCCTTCTACAGCGTCTCTGAAACCATGACCCTCCTCCACAGAGTCCAGACCACGTTCACTCAGCCGCTCCACGCTGGAGTTTATCTTTATGATTATGGAGTCTCTGCTGAGTTCTGTAAACTGAAATAATCAGAAGTGATGTAAAGAGCAGCAGGTTAAACTCTTCAGATTTCATGTTAAATTTAAATGTTGTTCTTCTTTCAGACTGGTGGAAAGAGAACATGTTTCTTTAACTTCACTTTGTTTATTTGCGTCTGTAGATTTCTCCTAAATTCACCAAAAGTTAACGTTAGATAATGCCTAATTTACATATTTAAACAGAAAACTTGTAACACAAACAATAATTGTCTTCATGTCAGTAATCAACTGGGGAAGTTTCACTGTGAAATCTGTGAGTTTAACATTTTACTGGATTCACGTGCAGCATCTTTAAAATGTTCTCAACTTTACATGATAATCAAATAACAGTTGGGATTTTAAGTTATGATTTCATTGAGTTTTGAAGTTACGAATAATATGAAGTTTTCTGTAAAATGTCAATGCATACTTAAATATAAACTGATTTCACATAAAATTACAAAGAAAAACATTGAAATTGTTATCTTGGATAGAAACCCTCATATCATGAGCTATATATTAAATCACAGATAATTAATGTGATTTGATGTAGAAGTAAACTATAAATAAAATTATAAAATACAGTAACTTTCCATATATTGTTTTTATTTGCATTAACCTTGAATAATAGTTGTGTTGTTAATGATGAGCTGTACATATTCAATTAATGATATTTAGTGTTATTTTACATTTATTTGTATGTGATTTTAGAAAGAAGAAATATTTTAGAAATATAATTGTATTTGTCGGGGGTAATTTGTTATTATTGGTGTAAAACTTAAAGTAAAAGTTGGGGTTTTAATTTAGTTTTTTAATTTTGTCTTTAGTTAAAAAAGTTACTAATGAAATAAAGTTATTTTCTGTCAAATTAGATTCAAATTAAAAAGCACACATGAATATAAAAATGATTTAATGAGCTGTATATATTTAATTACGGATAATTATTTTTATTTTACATTTATTTGCATGTGATTTAACAAAGTAGAAGAAATATTGTAGAAATATTATTATTTTGGGGGGTAATTTGTAATTATTGGTGTAAAACTTAAAGTAACAGTTGGGTTTTTAATTTGGAGAAAATGTCTGTAATTTTAGATTTTTGTGTTCAGATAAGAAATAAATAATCTTAAAAATATTGTTTGTTGTTGTTGTTGTTGTTGAGTTTTCCCTCAATCTGTGAGGCAGAAATCTCCACTTGAGCAGCACTTTGACCAAATTTTCTCCATTCTGAGCTGAGCTTTGTTCATCAATCATTCATTGTCTGATTTATACACATTTTATTAGAGAAAACATGGAGAAAAGTAGGATTATTTGACTCCAGAAACACTGGATCCTACATTTCCCATCATGCAGCTGGACAGTGTGTCAGCTGTGAAGAGTTGGTCCCACAGCGCTCCCTGCTGGACAAACTGTGGAACAACAACATTCATCTTCTGCTTTTTCTTTGACTTGATCTGCAACATTCACAGCAGCAGGAATATAAATATATTTTATTCATCATATTTATTCATTATTATATATGAACGATCAGGCTCCACTTCAGAAACATAACTAAATGTTTTCATTACAAATAAAACATAAATGCAAAAATAAGTATTTATTTATTCACATTTTGTACTTTATACTCTTATTATGTACTTATTATTTTCTTCATAAATTTTTAATTAATAAAAAATGAATTGATAATACATTCATTTAAATTACAATTAAGTACATAAGTGCAAGATAAAATACTTTAATATAAATAAATGTAAAGTAGGGCAGTAGATAAATAGGTGAATTAATAAATATGCAAACAAAACATAGAAATATGTATTTAAATAGAAATTTGTCACATTTTGTCATTATTTCAATGTTCTATGGAACATTTAGTGTCAATGAATTTCTGGAGGTATTTTTCAGTGTATTTGTGGTTGTGTTAGCTTCAGACATGTTGAGCTGCTGTGAAAAGCTCCGGTGTGTTTAATCACATTAACGATGGCTGCACTGGAGCTGAGCTGAGCCATCGTTAGTGTTCTTCACTTCACCTTTTCCTTTCCTTTTTACAATCACACGCTCAGAAACAAGATTAGCAGCATGTGTAGCTACACCACCTCCTCTTTAAGGCCTGTCAGCTCTATAGAGAATGAAATGATCCATTTTAATTCCACTATCTCTGATTTTTTTTATGAAGAAATAGTGATAATAATTGGTTTGTAAAGAGTAATCCAGGCTCTGAGGAGATCTATTTTTGAAACAAGGCTCCTGGTATTAGGGTGGATAATTTTTAAACTTAAGTTGATTCACATATAACAGGAGACAAGATAAGAAGAGCAGGTAAGAAAATAAGGAAATATGAAAAATGAATAGAGAAATAAGCAAAACTGAATTGGGAGAGCGAGTATGGAGTGTTGAGCGAGAGCAACAAACAAAGACAGACTGACAACACGCATACAGTACATACAGACACATAATATCACACGGGTGAAAACATAAAAATAAATGAGTGGCATGTTAATGAAACAGAGCAAAGAGCCAAAGACAGCCTGCTGACTGCTGCAAAGGCTTCATGTAAAAAAAAAAAAAAAAGGAGGGCCCATTTTTCACACGGATGAAAGACTTCAAAAGGTAAAGATAAAGATAGATGGTGCTGCTTCTTGTTCTGGAATGTCTGGAATCTGTTAACTCCTCCCTGTGTTGTGTAACGACAAATACATTTTCAGGAGTAGAATAACTACAGGTTATTTATTTCAGTCCAATAAAACATGAAACCTGGAAAGTTATTGAATCATGTTTGAATGTGAACATAGAAACAGAGGAGAGTGGAAACTGAGGAGCAGGTTTAAACTGAGGATTCAAACACGGAAACAAGAGTATAAGTTGTGGTGCTCCTCATCGTGGAATGTAGAAAAACTTGTTAACTCCTCCCTGTGTTGTGTAACGACAAAGAAACCTGAACATTTTAAAGATGCTCACAGGTGAGTCACAATCACATGGGCTTCGTCTCTCAGCGGTGAAATGGCGCAGAAAGGAGTTCAGCTGGACCGACAGAGCATCTCTTGTTCGATCTGTTTGGATCTACTGAAGGATCCGATGAGTCTTTCCTGTGGACACAACTACTGCATGAAGTGTATTAACAGCCACTGGAATGGAGAGGATCAGAAACCGGTCTACAGCTGCCCTCAGTGCAGGAAGATCTTCCCAACGAGGCCCAAACTGGAGAAAAACACCATGTTAGCAGAATTAGTGGAGCAGATGAAGAAAACTGGCCTCCAAGATGCTCCTGCTGACCACTGCTATGCTGGATCTGGAGATGTGGCCTGTGATTTCTGCAGCGGGAGAAAACTGAAAGCCTTCAAGTCCTGTCTGCAGTGTCTGGCCTCGTACTGTGAGCAACACCTGCAGCCTCATTCTGATGTGGCTTCATTTAAGAAGCACAAGCTGGTGGAGCCCTCCGAGAAGCTGCAGGAGAACATCTGCTCTCGCCACGATGAGGTGATGAAGATGTTCTGCCGGACCGATCGGCAGTCTATCTGTTATCTCTGCTCTGTGGACCAACATAAAGGCCACGACACGGTCTCAGCTGCAGCAGAAAGGAGCGAGAGGCAGAAAGAGCTGGAGGTGAGTCGACTCAACATCCAGCAGAGAATCCAGGACAGAGAGAAAGATGTGAAGCTGCTTCAACAGGAGCTGGAGGCCATCAATCGCTCTGCTGATAAAGCAGTGGAGGACAGTGAGAAGATGTTCACTGAGCTGATCCGTCTCATGCAGAAAAGAAGCTCTGAGGTGAAGCGGCAGGTCAGATCCCAGCAGGAAACTGAAGTGAGTGGAGTCAAAGAGGTGGAGGAGAAGCTGCAGCAGGAGATCAGAGAGCTGAAGAGGAAAGAAGCTGAACTGAAGAAGCTCTCAAACACAGAGGACCACAACCAGTTTCTCCACAGCTACCCCTCACTGTCAGCACTCAGTGAGTCCACATCCAGCATCCAGATCCGTCCTCGCCGCCGCTTTGACCACGTGACAGCGGCCGTGTCACGAGTCAGAGACAAACTGCAGGACGTCCTGAGAGACAAATGGACAGACGTCTCACTGACTGAAGTGGATGTTTTACTGCCGGCAGCAGAGCCAAAGACCAGAGCTGAGTTCTTACAGTATTCACGTCAAATCACTCTGGATCCAAACACAGCACACAAACAGTTGTTATTGTCTGAAGGGAACAGGAAAGTTACAGTAATGAGTCAACAACAGTCTTATTCTGATAATCCAGACAGATTCACTCATTATGAGCAGGTCCTGAGTAGAGAGAGTCTGACTGGACGTTGTTACTGGGAGGTGGAGTGGAGCGGGACAGGAGGAGTTATTGTAGCAGTCTCATACAAGAACATCAGCAGAGCAGGGAGGTCACATGTCTGTCTGTTTGGATCTAATAACAAATCTTGGCTGTTAGATTGTATCAATAACAGTTATAACTTTCAGCACAACAAAGTCCAAACTCCCGTCTCAGGTCCTTGGTCCTCCAGAGTGGGAGTGTACCTGGATCACAGTGCAGGTATTCTGTCCTTCTACAGCGTCTCTAAAACCTTGACCCTCCTCCACAGAGTCCAGACCACATTCACTCAGCCGCTCCACGCTGGAGTTCGTCTTTGGTATGGAGTCTCTGCTGAGTTCTGTAAACTCAAATAATCAGAAGTGATGTAAAGAGCAGCAGGTTAAACTCTCCAGATTTCAGGTTAAATTTAAATGTTGTTCTTCTTTCAGACTGGTGGAAAGAGAACATGTTTCTTTAACTTCACTTTGTTTATTTGCGTCTGTAGATTTCTCCTAAATTCACCAAAAGTTAACATTAGATAAGGCCTCATTTACATATTTAAACAGAAAATTTCACTGTGAAATCTGTGAGTTAAACTTTTTACTTTATTTACCTGCAGTGTCTTTAAAATGTCATGAACTTCACATTATAATTAAATATTTTTTTAATTATAGTCATTTAAAAACATATATTTTAAGTTTTTTTCCACAATTTTCTGTACAATTAGATTTAAATTTAAAAGCATAGATAAACATGAAACGGATTTCACATAAAATTACAAATAAACTAAATTTCTTTTATGACCATAAATCCGCAGTGAGCAACATTAATTAATAAAACATAACTTCATATTGTCATTTCCATTTTTTTATTACCCAGAGAATCAATAGAAACGTAATTATATTTATAATTCAGTAACTTTTCTGCAAGTTGTTATTGTATTGTATATACTATTGTATTTTTTATGTGTGTTATTAACAGCTGGGTTTTTAATTTACAGTACTGTCTGTGAAAATGTGAAGTGAAAAGATAAAAAAAGAACTGAAATTTTCTTTCTATAAGATTTGATGTAAATTTAAAAGTAACCATGAATTTAAACTGATCACATTTCATGTAAAAATACTTAATTAGAAAAACATTACATTATTAGTCTGGACATAAACCCTCATAGCTACATATTTAACTAAAGATAATACATTTTATTTTTTAAAAACAGATGAACAATTGAAAAACTAGAATAGCAGTCACTTTCCTGTAATAAAAATGACAGATAAATATTATTAGCTATTTCTGGCATGATACTTGAAACAAAAGTTGGCCTGTTAATTAACAGATAATATCTCTAATTTTGATTAAAAATGTAGACCTGACAGAGTGTGGCATCGATATCACAGCAGCCTCAGTGTACTCAGGAGTGTTCACACAGGTCTTTAGAGAGGAGAGAGGACTGTACCAGGACAGGGTGTTCTGCTTCGTCCATCTGAGTGTTCAGGAGTTTCTGGCTGCTCTTCATGTCCATCTGACCTTCATCAAGTCTGGAGTCAATCTGATGGAAGAAGAACAAACAACCTCCCGTTTATCAGACACAAACCTAAACGAAAACATCTCTACCAGAGTGCTGTGGACAAGGCCTTACAGAGTCCAAACGGACATCTGGACTTGTTCCTCCGCTTCCTCCTGGGTCTTTCTCTGGAGACCAATCAGTCTCTCCTCAGAGGCCTGCTGACACAGACAGGAAGTAGCTCACAGACCAACAAGAAAACATCCCAGTACACCAAGAAGAAGATCAGTGAGGATCTGTCTGCAGAGAGAAGCATCAACCTGTTTCACTGTCTGAATGAACTGAATGATCGTTCTCTAGTGGAGGAGATCCAACAGTCCCTGAGATCAGGAAGTCTCTCCACAGATAAACTGTCTCCTGCTCAGTGGTCAGCTCTGGTCTTCATCTTACTGTCATCAGAAACAGATCTGGACGTGTTTGACCTGAAGAAATACTCTGCTTCAGAGGAGGCTCTTCTGAGGCTGCTGCCAGTGGTCAAAGCCTCCAACAAAGCTCTGTAGGTGATCGCATCATTATCAAGATTAAATGTAGTTTCCATTGTTTGTCTTTGTTTTCTCATGTTTTGCTGATTCCTCTCCAGGCTGAGTGGCTGTAACCTCTCAGAGAGAAGCTGTGAAGCTCTGTCCTCAGCTCCCAGTCCTCTAGTCTGAGAGACCTGGACCTGAGTAACAACGACCTGCGGGATTCAGGACTGAATCGTTTTTCTGCTGGACTGAAGAGTCCACACTGCAGGCTGGAAACTCTCAGGTCAGAACTGTTTTTAGAAGAAAACCCACTATGTTAACAGTTGTCTGCTTGTTAGCTCCATTAGTGTGTGAGATGTTACAATAATGAACATCTAGCAAGAAAATACTTTTATTTTATTTTCTCAGGTATGGACAGACAGACAGGTGTACACTCCCAGGTGTGGACAGGTGGACAGACAGCAGCTCTCAGTGTGTCTCTGTCTCTAACTGAGTGTCTCTGGTTGATGTTTAATGGTGATATGAAGTTGATTGTGACTGTGTCTCTTCCTGCAGGGTGGACCATGGTGGACTGCAGAGACTGAGACCTGGTGTGAGGAAGTGTGAGTGTGTTTCAGCTTCATTCATCAGAACTCAGCTGTATTTTGTTACAGCACATTTAGACTTTTTATTGACTGAAGCTGGATGAGAAAAACACACAATATTACTGACATGTTGACTCTCATGTTAACTTACTGTTACACTGTGAAACTTTGAATGGTTTTCTTTCAGTAATTGTCAGTAAAGTTGTTAATGAATCAGCAGATGATAACCTGCAGCTGTTTTGTGTCTTGTTCTCTCCATCAGATGTCTGTGAACTGGAACTGGACACAAACACAGTAAACAGAAAACTCAAACTGTCTGACAACAACAGGAAGGTGACAGGAATTCTTGTATTTTTGCCAGTTACATTATGAAGCTTTGTGACTACCAGGGGATGTGACGTGAGCTAGGCAAGATAATAAGACTGACAACAGCAGCAGTGGCAACAATGTAGTAGGAACAATTTTATTATATTTGTGCTAGTTTTTTAGCTTGTTGTAAAGTAGTTTGATGATATGTGTGACTTATTTGAGCTTGTAGTAATTTCAGTTAGTTGTAAGGTCGTTTTAAGCTGCTTCTAAGATATTTGTGCTCTCTGCAAACCAGTTTTGCTAGTTGTATTCTACAACTGAATTAGTCGGTTTCTACTAAGTTAGGCTGGTTGTAAGATAGTTTAAGATAGTTGTAAAATAGTTGATCTAGCATTGAACGTTAGAAATCAATGCAGGGGTTGTTTTGTTCTGTGTATCTATGTTTTGTGTTGTAGATCTGGCTTGTTTTTACATTGTTGCTGGACTGCATTTCTTTTTCTTTTTTGGTTTGTTTTAAAAAAAGAAAAAGACAGATACTGATAAATGCTCATAAGATGTTTTTCTTATCCATGTAACTGTAATAAGGTAACATGTATTTGTTTGTATTTGTCTGGCATAAACATCAATAAAAAAAGAAAGAAAAAAAGAAATCAATGCAGGGAATGTACTGCTGCAACACAGAGTTAGCTAGTGAAGCTAGGTGAGTTATTTTTTTAAGCTAGTTTAATTACTAAACTAGTTGAGCTAGATGTAAGTTAACTGAGCTAGTTTTAGTCTTTTTAAACTAATTTTGGTGGTTGTATGCTACGAGTGGATTAGTTAAGCTTATGCTAAGTTAAGCTAGTTTAAGATAGTTATGAAACAGTTGAGTCAGTTGTTAAATAGTTAAACTAGTTGTAAGTTCATTGAGCTAAATGTAAGGGAGTTTTAGATAGTTATGAAATAGTTGAGCTAGCTTTAAGCTAGTTGCTGACAAATTTAATTGTCAATAATTAGTCTGTGACATCATGGACCTGACGTGGTTTTCCGGAGCTGAGTTTCTGAGGGGTGAGCCGTCTGACATAATTTCTATATTTGCTGAGAGTTGCTTCTGCCCAACAGTGATTTGGAAGCAACAGGTAAACACACAATCTAGCAACATGGCAGCTGATGCAACACCATCACGTCAAAAGTGTTTCACCTTGAACCAGTAAAGAAGAGGCTCGGCTGTAGGATTTGTAAAGCGGACCTCGAGTATCACGGGAGAACGTCGGTCACGCATGAACATTTGAAAAGAAGACACTTGGGACTTGTGGATGATGCCGACTTGTCTTGGTGAGATAATTAGCTTCTCAGCTAGCTAACATCAGCTGTCCATAGACAGAGTTGTCTTTGGCTTTAACCTCTTCCACCTGGGACTCGCCATCGGACGGTTAAAGCTCTCACCTCGCCTTAAAGAACACTACTTCAACCAACCTTGATTTAATTCATACTTTTTAATATTCGCACTTTATCTGTCCTTAATCTTAAATGGACAAAAACTTGATGGTGAATTATTTTTATTACTCGTGGCTAAACCAGCTGTTTTGACATATTTTTGATTGAAGAAGTCATATTTATTTATTTATATTTTATTTTTAGTCTGCACATGCTTAAAAGAACCTCCAGCTACATTTAAAAGCTTGATAGTTAAATAAGAGCCATGAAGTAATTGTGCAGTTAATTATCCAATTAGTCGCCTGATCGTTTCAATAATCAATGAGTATTCGACTATGAAGATAGTCGTTAGTTGCAGCCCGAGTACTAACTAACATTGCATCTGTTTTTCATTTTGGTATTTTGCAGTTGCAGGTGAAGCCATCAGCTCTCAGGCTTTTGTTTAAAAGAATTTGGAAGCAACAAAACTAACAAACCAACTATGTGATCAGGTCAGTGGAAGACCTGCAGATCCTCAGTTCTGTCAGGGAGAAATGACTGTTTTTGTTAATGGAGTCTGGTGGCTTTGAACAGACCACAAACAACTTTCTTCATTTAGGGGCCTATAATAAATGGGGAAATACATTCTCTTTAAAGCGTTTTTTACTTTCATGATCTGTTATTTCCCCCGTTTATATTTATTAAGGATACTATTAATGAGTCTGTCTGTCAGCAAGAAACACTTTTACATCGTTATTGTCATATTTTCATTCAGTCCCATGCGAGGCTGATCATTCCTGAGTGAACGCTTTCATATCAGTTACATCAGTTACAGTCTTTCAGTTGTTCAGACTTGTCTTAAAACTTTTCCTCTCTGCTCGACTGGTTTCCTGTGGGACGTCTCTCTCTCTCTCTCTCTCTCTCTCTCTCCCCTCCCCCTCCCCCTCAGTTGTATTTCACTTTCACTTCCTCCTCCTGTTCTGTTCTGTTGTGACGCAGTTGTTTTTCCTCCGTGTTAATCTCTTGGTAAGTGACTCTTTTCACTGTTGAACACTTTGAGCTGATCTCAGGTCTTTTTGTTTGTATTCCAGCATTTTAATAATAATAATCATTATAAGTTTTTTAAGTTTATTTTAAGTTTATCAATATCCCCCACTGCTCTGACAGCAGCTAACATGCTAACCATTATGGAGCTGATTCAAACTCATATTTATGATGAAACTTCCAATAACACAATACAAGTGTAGCACCACAACCATGTAAAAGTACTTTGTTAGCAAAGTTAAATTTGACTATTTAGGAATTGTGCCCTCTAGTTGATTTTCTGCTGGAGTAATTTGTGAAACATCATGTAGCTTGTGTAAAAACCTGACACCACACGTCCTCTCCGAGGACTTGTTGTATAGCTCAACTAGCAAACAGGAATAGTTTCAACCAGCTGTAAACTAGTTGTTGGCTTGTTGAATAAGCTGAGTACTCAGGCTCACTATTATTTATATGATAATTTGTTGAGCTAACTGAGTTAGATGCTAGTTTTAGACTAGCTGAGCTACCTGTAAGCTAATTGAGCTAATTTTTAACTTGTTCAGTTAGTTTCTAGTTGAGCTGGTTGTAAACCAGTAAGCTGTGAGTCAGTTGTTAACTTGCTGTCAGCTAGTTGTAAAACAGGTGTAACCAAACTGATACTGCTGATTTTAAACTAGTTGTAAGCTAGTTAACTTGGGTGTTAAAAACTTGCTGGGACATATTTGTAAACAAGTTGAGCTAGTAGTAAGCTAATTGATGTAGTTGTTTATGAGTTTAGCTAGCTATAAGCTATTGGCAAGCTGGTAAAATAGTAGGACATTGTAAGTTAGTTGTATACCAGTTGCTAGCTAATTGATTAGCTTGTATCGTTATTGAGTTAATTATAAATCTGCTGAGTTATTTCTAGTGGTTGTAAAGTAGTTAAGCTAGTTTTAAGCTCATTGTAACACCGTTCACTTGTTATTGAGTGAGTTGTAAACAAGCTGTTGAGTGTAAGCTAATTGTTCAACCAGTTTAACTAGTTGTAAGCTAGTAGTATACAACATAAGCTACTTGTAAGCTAACTGAGGTTATAGTTAACTAGTTGAGTTATTTGTAACCACTTACAACACACGCAATATTGTTGTTGTTGTTGTTGTTGTTGTTGCAGTGACAGAGTGAATCTCTCCCTGCAGGTGTGGACTCTGCTATGGATCAGTGTGAGGCCAGAGAGGAGGGAGACCCTCCCTCTGAAACCACTCTGTGTGGGGAACATGGCAGCCAGACCAAAGCTCAGAGGTGAGATGAGGATCTCTAACTGTCCAGGGGCCTCATGTATCAACGCTGCGTACGCACAAAAACATTGCGTACGCTGTTTTTCCCGCACACGCCACATGTATGAAAAGTGAACTTGCCGTGACAATGTGCGGTGGCACCACAAACTTTTGTTTGGGGGAAAGTAGTATCTTTTCTGCTGTATTTAAAAGGTGTTTCATGTCTATACTCAAACTACACACAACTGGCTTTGTGTTTACAGTTTATAGCTTTCGGACATTGAAGGAAAATGCTGTTTTCCATCCTCAATAACCCGTTTTAAATATGAGGGGATAGATGATTTTATTGTTGATCTATTATTGTATTTTAGATTTCACCTGCATACTGCTGCTTACTTGTGCAATGATAGTATGTTGAAGTCTGTATGTTTTTAAAGATTGTATATTTTCTTCAGTCTATAGCCTATATTGTGCTATTTCCACTATTTTTATATACATATATACCGAGTTTCCCTTGGGCGATCAATAAAGTATTTCTGATTCTGATTAATATGAAGCGCACAAATACCACAGATAACCTGCCTCAATTACTGTGTCAAAGTCCAGATCGCCGATTGTTTCCCCTTTGGTTTAACATGGAGATGTTAACGCTGCAGGTCACAGCGATCCATGACCACAGATCCCTCTCCCCGGAGAAAAAATGTGAGTTGGAAATCCTTTCAGAATAAGTCAGGTGTGGTGCATATTTGATCCCGTATGTGATGTTTAATTGGGACAACAAGTTGAGTGTGGCTTAAAAACTGATGGGTAAAAATGATATTGGCAGCATTACGCACTGGCTGCTCTAACGGCTCCTGAAAAAACTAATAACGGTGGAGTTTAGAAGGATCGTGTGTTGAGGGACCTTCTGTCATGGTGCAGGTCTCTGATCCGGCTGGTTAACAGCCACAGTGACATCTTGTTGCTGATCCCAGACCTGAGGTAACAAAAAGTACATTTTCCTGCCTCCTCGGAGATCACCAGGTCCACCTCGCTGCAAGTTGATTTGCCTTTTTTTTTTATAATCAGCGGGCATGCTGGTGATTTATAGTTATTTGCATGTCATGGGCATATTCATTTGCGGGAGGGGCCGGGGCGTGGTTGGTGGCTCGTGCATGTGCGCTCAGTTCCACGCTGGTTGGGATGTTGCATGGAAAGGTGCTGAACCTGGCGTAAGCACAGTTTGATACATGTGAAGGTGAGTTTGTGTACGTACTTCTCTAGTTTTAGGAGTACGCTATCTTTCAGTATGAAAGCTACTCACTCTTTGATACATGAGGCCCCAGGACTCTTCTTCATATAAAATAAAACTGATTATTCAAATAAAATGAGTCAGAATCTTTGATGTGATTACCTTTTAGGAACATTATTAACCACTCTCTTTTTTATTAGAGTGCAGCAGGAGAGACCTGGACCTGAACCTGGACCTGAACCTGAACCTGACCCTGGACCCGAACCCAGCTGTGTGTCCATGAAGAGTGACCGGTCTATGGGTTTTCCTGAGAACTTTAAAGTTGGACAACCTGGATCTGGACCTGAACCCAGCTGTGTGTCCATGAAAAGTTACCGGTCTATGGGTTTTCCTGAGAACTTTAAAGTTGGACAAGCTGCTGATGGAAGGTAAGAATTTAAAACTGAAATTTGTTGATGTCTGACTCGCTCAGAACTTTTGTCGTCAACGTGGCAAAAGATTTATTTTTTTTATTAAATGCAGGATACTTTTAAACTTAATTTAAAAAAATGTATTGTATGAATTCTCTGAACTAACCAAGTCATCGCTGCATGCCAGTGGTTGGTCACAGTCATTGTTGTACAGGTCACTATTAGATCTCATGTCCAGCTCCAAGACTTTGTGATCCGAGTCCTACACAAGTTATTGCACAGCCTTCATCAAATGTAATGAAACTTAAATGTTTAAACTGAGTAGGAGGTACTATAGTACATTTTGACAATCTCTTAAAATAATAGCATAAGTATTTTTACCAGGTTTTTAAGAAAACACAAAGAAACTGATCCAAATTTTGAATATATGATATTTAGGCAAAAAAAACATTTTTGTTAAAAAAAAAAGACTTATGCCTTTGTTTTAGGAAGGCATTTTCAGAAATACATGCTTTTAATTGGATCCATCTGTTGTGTCAACTGCCTTGATCAACTTTACAATACAGAAAAATACCACTGTGATGGTGAAGGCTTTAGTTATACCCGTCTGAACTGTCAGTGTGAAGACATTGTCCAGGAAGAGATTCAACTCACTGAAGTTAAGGATGAACTCACTGATATTACCAGTCATCAATGTGGATTCAGGAGACTTGAGCTATAAAACCTACAAACATGTGATTAGTGAACGACCAGCTCTACTTCCTGAGGCACAGCTGCAGGTCTCACTGCAGACGTATGTCATACTTGTTAAAATAATTTCTTTGTAAAAATCCTTGTCCTGCAATCCATCTCGCTGAGGTGCTCATCCCCAAGTATCTGTTCAGAGGTCTGTCAACAGCTCCATGGAGTTCTTCCTCAGTGAACATGCAGGTTGGGTTGCTAACCTTCCTGCTGCCAGCTGTCCCTCCAGTCATCACCAACCTGTTGTTTGTCTCCAAGTCTGTCTTCAGGCATCACTAGCTAAACCAGACTTGATGGTTTGAGAGATACCTAACTATGCACTTTAACACATCAGTGATGTGATGTGGTGTCTTTGGGTGTTTCAGTTCTCGTCATGGTGGACTCCATCTCCCAGGTGACCCAGCCCACCTTGGTTAGACCCCTGTTGTGTAAAGTTGTCGTGGACCAAGCCTGGACCAGATGAGGGCACTGGTCCCCTGATACAGAAACATATGCACCAATTCTTTCCCCAAAAACTTGATACAAAATGCAGGCGCAAAAGGTACTCAGGAGATGATCAGAGTTTGATGCAGTAGAGTTTATTCTCATACAGAAGACATAAACCAGAGTCAATTGTCCAGACCAGGATTGACTGAAGAATTCTCTGTTGGGCTTTACTTTGTATACCATACAGATTCCTCCTTCACAATTCCTCTTTGGGGGACTACTTGTTGCTCACTGTTCGCAAAAAATAACAACTCATAGGCCCCGGAAACAATGTTGTCATTTCTCCTTCCCCCTATTTGTTATTAGGATGCCTAGCTTTATTTGCGTCATAATACTGTTGCTTGAACCCCTCGCTGAACTCTCAAAGCCTTCACAGAGTGACACCAATATTTCTGATGGGGCCTGCATGTATTTTTTTTAAAGGATCATCATACACCAGCCATATACCAGCCACTCTTCCTCCTGAGCAACAGTTCTGTCATTGTGTCATCATCTCAGATCTCCTTTAGAAAGCGATTTACATATGTATGTCATTAAATGTTCCTACACTTGATGTTCTCTCTGCAGAGTTCAGCAGGAGAGCTCAGAGGGCCTCAGTGGTCAGTCTGCCCCACAGCATCAAACAGACTTGGACTCCATATTTATGGTGTGTGCATGTGCAAACAAAGCTTTCACTATAAACTACAGATTAATGTTTATCTACCATTCATGGTACTGCTCTGTTTGGACCAGCAACCTTCAGACTGACAATTGAATGACATGTGAGCTTTTAACTAAATGTTCAGTTTATCATTCTGTTCCAGCTGCTGGAGGAGAACATCGTCACTTTTGTAAAGAACGAGCTGAAGAAGATCCAGAAAGTTCTGAGTCAAGATTACCCAGAATGCTTAGAGAGTCAGAGGGAGGGTGAGGGGGTTTTGGAGGATGAGGATGAGGAGCAGAGGAGGAGAAGCAGAGAGGAGTTTCTGAAGATCACAATTAACTTCATGAGAAGAATGAAGCAGGAGGAGCTTGCTGACTGTCTAAAGAGCAGTAAGTGGATTTCTTTAAAATGTAACATGATGAAAGATAAAATGGAGGCAACATGGGCAAAGCTTACATTTATAATTGCTGAAGTAAATATGCTGGACACATCTGCATCAGATCAGAAGCTGTTTGTCCTCAACTTATGACCTGAATAAAACTGACACAGGAGCAAAAACTACACAGACACAATTAAATGTTTAGATTCTCTGATTTTCTACAGGATACTCTCGCTGATTTACTTTAATTTGTTCATTCAGGAACCTGTGCTCCAGTGTGCCAAGGTAAACTGAAGTCTAACCTGAAGAATAAGTTCCAGTGTGTGTTTGAGGGGATCTCTAAAGCAGGAAACCCAACCCTTCTGAATCAGATCTATACAGAGCTCTACATCACAGAGGGAGGGACTGCAGAGGTCAATGATGAACATGAGGTCAGACAGATTGAAACAGCATCCAGGAAACCAGACAGACCAGAAACAACAATCAGACAAGAAGACATCTTTAAAGCCTCACCTGGCAGAGGTGAACCAATCAGAACAGTGCTGACAAAGGGAGTGGCTGGCATTGGGAAAACAGTCTTAACACAGAAGTTCACTCTGGACTGGGCTGAAGACAAAACCAACCAGGCCATAATGTTCATATTTCCATTCACCTTCAGAGAGCTGAATGTACTGAAAGAGAAAAAGTTCAGCTTGGTGGAACTTGTTCATCACTTCTTTACTGAAACCAAAGAAGCAGGAATCTGCAGGTTTGAAAAGTTCCATGTTGTGTTGATCTTTGACGGTCTGGATGAGTGTCGACTTCCTTTGGACTTCCACAACACTGAGATCCTGACTGATGTCACAGAGTCCACCTCAGTGGATGTGCTGCTGACAAACCTCATCAGGGGGAAACTGCTTCCTTCTGCTCGCCTCTGGATTACCACACGACCTGCAGCAGCCAATCAGATCCCTGCTGACTGTGTTGACATGGTGACAGAGGTCAGAGGGTTCACTGACCCACAGAAGGAGGAGTACTTCAGGAAGATATTCAGAGAAGAGGAGCAGGCCGGCAGAATCATCTCTCACATCAAGACATCACGAAGCCTCCACATCATGTGCCACATCCCAGTCTTCTGCTGGATCTCTGCTACAGTTCTGGATCTGTTGAAGACCAGAGAGGGAGGAGAGCTGCCCAAGACCCTGACTGAGATGTACATCCACTTCCTGGTGGTTCAGTCCAAAGTGAAGATAATCAAGTACGATGGAGTAGCTGAGACAGATCCACAGTGGAGTCCAGAGAGCAGGAAGATGATTG
This sequence comes from Centropristis striata, assembly GCF_030273125.1. Taxonomy (NCBI): domain Eukaryota; kingdom Metazoa; phylum Chordata; class Actinopteri; order Perciformes; family Serranidae; genus Centropristis; species Centropristis striata. The sequence goes on along the minus strand of NC_081538.1, from coordinate 31,061,391 downwards.
AGTCTCTGGGAAAACTGGCTTTTGATCAGCTGCAGAAAGGAAACCTGATCTTCTATGACTCAGACCTGACAGAGTGTGGCATCGATATCACAGCAGCCTCAGTGTACTCAGGAGTGTTCACACAGGTCTTTAGAGAGGAGAGAGGACTGTACCAGGACAGGGTGTTCTGCTTCGTCCATCTGAGTGTTCAGGAGTTTCTGGCTGCTCTTCATGTCCATCTGACCTTCATCAAATCTGGAGTCAATCTGATGACAGAAGAACAATCAACCTCCTGGTGGTCTGAGGTGTTCGGGGGCAAATCAACCCATCTCTACCAGAGTGCTGTGGACAAGGCCTTACAGAGTCCAAACGGACACCTGGACTTGTTCCTCCGCTTCCTCCTGGGTCTTTCTCTGGAGACCAATCAGACTCTCCTCAGGGGCCTGCTGACACAGACAGGAAGTAGCTCACAGACCAACAAGAAAACATCCCAGTACATCAAGAAGAAGATCAGAGAGGATCTGTCTCCCGAAAGAAGCATCAACCTGTTCCACTGTCTGAATGAACTGGATGATCGTTCTCTCGTGGAGGAGATCCAAAAGTCCCTGAGATCAGGAAGTCTCTCCACAGATGAACTGTCTCCTGCTCAGTGGTCAGCTCTGGTCTTCATCTTACTGTCATCAGAAACAGATCTGGAAGTGTTTGACCTGAAGAAATACTCTGCTTCAGAGGAGGCTCTTCTGAGGCTGCTGCCAGTGGTCAAAGCCTCCAACAAAGCTTTGTAGGTGCACACATCACTATCCAGATTAAATGTAGTTTCTATTTGTTCTCTCATGTTTTGCTGATTCCTCTCCAGGCTGAGTGGCTGTAACCTCTCAGAGAGAAGCTGTGAAGCTCTGTCCTCAGTCCTCAGCTCCCAGCCCTCTAGTCTGAGAGACCTGGACCTGAGTAACAACGACCTGAAGGATTCAGGTGTGAAGCATTTTTCTGCTGGACTGAAGAGTCCACACTGCAGGCTGGAAACTCTCAGGTCAGAATTAAACTGTTTTTAGAAGTAAACCCACTATGTTAAAGTTATCTGCTTATTAGCTCCATTAGTGTCTTAGACTGTTACAATAATGAACATCTAGCAAGGAAATACTCTTATTTTAGAGAGTTAATGGTTACTGTGTGTGTGTGTGTGTGTGTGTGTGTGTGTGTTTAGTCTGTCAGGCTGTATGATCTCAGAGGAAGGCTGTGCTTCTCTGGCCTCAGCTCTGAGCTCCAACCCCTCCCACCTGAGAGAGCTGGACCTGAGCTACAATCATCCAGGAGACTCAGGAGAGAAACTTCTGTCTGCTGGACTGAAGGATCCACACTGGAGACTGGAGACTCTCAGGTATAGACAGACAAACAGGTGGACATTCAGGTATAGACAGACAGACAGACAGACAGACAGACAGGTGGACACACTCAGGTGTGGACAGGTGGACAGACACCAGCTCTCACTGGCCCTCATTTATCAAATGAGCGTACGTCAGAAAGTGAGCGTAAAGTGGGCGTAAGATGATTTATACACAAGCCTCGGCATTTATCAATTTGGACGTGAGCGGACGGTACGATCAGATCTCGCGTCTGCTCTCAGCTCGTGTACACAAATTTGAGTCAGCGTGAAGTCCACACGTCTGAGTCTGAGAATTGATCTTAGACTATTGTACCGATGCCTGGAGCTGATAAAACTCTGTGGTGTTTTGATTTTTAATGGTGACAAAGCAAAACATGTTTAGACTACATAAGCTATCATTAAACATCATTTAAAATAAATACACCCTGCGATCGTGAAATTCTTTAAACAGAATACTAGCCGAGGATATTAAATGTTATTGTCTTCTGCTGTTTACTGTTATTATTATTATTATTATTATTATTATTATTATCCAGCTCCGACACCGGAGCGTCAGCGCCTCTTTTACCAGCGGTGCTGCCCAAGTAGAAACATTTCCAATCAGCGCTGCTACACGCTCCTCTGACAAGGACATCATTCTTAGTAAATGTAAAGAGGTTAATAATATATCTCCATCATAATAATAGCAACATTCGGATATTATATAGACTATTAGGCTTTATATATCACGATGTATAAATTAATTACTCAAACCTCGCGCGGAGTTTAATAGTCTGCTACTCTGCTGACAGCACCACTGATTTCCTTCCTTTTCACTTTTTATGCTGCCAAACAAAACTAGTTTGTTGTGTTGCAGCTGTTGGACGTCAGCGTTTCACTTTCTGACTCTGAGAAATTCCTCTTCTTTTAGAATTAAAACTTACTTTAAAACATTGTTTACCTCCTTCAACCAAAAAGGTGTGAAAACTTTTAAGTCCGTGCTCCAAATATAAAATATTCACTGAACTTGTTTGAGTTTATAACTATAAGTACTTTTATTTCATAAACCTCGGTTGCTATGTATTTCTTTAATATGTCTATATTGCCCCTATTGTTAATTGTAACGGTGCACTTTGCTAATAAAGTTGACTTTAGGGGGGGGGGGGGATCCTCTTTTTGGCCGTGTTGCGCCCTTCAGTGTCGTAAACTCTGAAGGCGAGTCTTCTGAATCGGGTATATATTATGGCGTGACATTTAAGTGATGCTCGTTTCGAGCCGCCACATTTGTCAACAGCCGATCATTTTTACGCTGTGATTGGAGAGATACGATCGTTTGATAAATCACACGTGAACCCTGTCGTAAGGCGAAATATACACTCAGATCTGCGCTGGTTTCTACGCTCGCTTGATAAATGAGGGCCACTGTGTCTCTGTCTCTGACTGAGTGTCTCTGGTTGATGTTTAATGGTGATATGAAGTTGATTGTGACTGTGTCTCTTCCTGCAGGGTGGACCATGGTGGACTGCAGAGACTGAGACCTGGTGTGAGGAAGTGTGAGTGTGTTTCAGCTTCATTCATCAGAACTCAGCTGCACATGTTACAGCACATTTAGACTTTTTAGTGACTGAAGTTGGATGATGAATTTCTGCAGAGTATATATATATATATATATATATGGATATGTGTATACAGTCATGGCCAAAAATATTGGCACCCCTGCGCTTCTGTCAGATAATGCACCACTTCTCCCAGAAAACCGATGCAAATACAAATACTTTGGTATTCACATGTTTATTTCTTTTGTTTGCATTGGAACAACACAAAAAAAGCTGAGAAAAAAAGCCAAATCTGATCATTCCATGCAGAACTCCAAAAATGGACTGGACAAAATTATTGGCACCTTTTCAAAATTGTAAGAAATAATTGTTTTTCAAGCATGTGATGCTCCTTTAATTTGTAATTAAACTCACCTGTGGCAAGTAACAGGTTCTGTCAATATAGAAATCACACTTGCAGCCAGTTATAATGGATAAAAGTTGATTCAACCTTTGTGTTGTGTGTCTGTGTACCACACTGAGCATGGAGAATAGAAAAAAGAGCAGAGAATTGTCCGAGGATTTGAGAACCAAAATTGTTGAAAAGCATGGACAATCTCAAGGTTACAAGTCCATCTCCAGAGATCTTAATGTTCCTGTGTCTACTGTGCGCAACATCATCAAGAAGTTTACAGCCCATGGCACTGTAGCTAACCTCCCTGGACGTGGACGGAAGAGAAAAATTGATGATAGATTGCAACAAAGGATTGTTCGGATGGTGGATAAAGAACCTTGATCAACTTCCAAACAAATTCAAGCTGACCTGCAGACACAGGGTACCACAGTGTCAACTCGCACTATCCGTCGCAGTCTGAATGAAATGGGACGCTATGGTAGGAGACCCAGGAGGACCCCACTGCTGACACAGAGACACAAAAAATGTCAAAATGTACCTGAGGAAGCCAAAATCCTTCTGGGAGAACGTCCTGTGGACAGATGAGACCAAAGTAGAGCTTTTTTTGTAAAGCACATCATTGTACTGTTTACAGAAAACGAAATGAGGCCTTCAAAGAAAAGAACAGGGTCCCTACGGTCAAACATGGTGGAGGTTCACAGATGTTTTGGGGTTGCTTTGCTGCTTCTGGCACTGGATGCCTTGACTGTGTGCATGGCATCATGAAATCTGAAGACTATCAAAGAATTTTGGGGCGCAATGTAGGGCCCAGTGTCAGAAAGCTGGGTCTCCATCAGAGTTCATGGGTCTTCCAGCAGGTTAATGACCCAAAGCACACTTCAAAAAGCACCGAGAAATGGTTGAAGACAAATCGCTGGAGGGTTCTGAAGTGGCCAGCAATGAGTCCAGATCTAAATCCCATAGAACACCTGTGGAGAGATCTCAAAACAGCAGTTGGGAGAAGTCACCCTTCAAATCTGAGACCTGGAGCAGTTGGCAAAAGAAGAGTGGTCCAAAATTCCAGTAGAGAGGTGTAAGAAACTCATTGATGGTTACAGGAAGCGATTGATTTCAGTTATTTTTTCCAAAGGGTGTGCTACCAAATACTAAGTTTAGGGTGCCAATAATTTTGTCCAGTCCATTTTTGGAGTTCTGTATGGAATGATCAGATTTGGCTTTTTTTTTCTCTGCATTTTTTGTGTTGTTCCAATGCAAACAAAAGAAATAAACATGTGAATACCAAAGCATTTGTAGTTTCAACAATTTTCTGGGAGAAATGGTGCATTATCTGACAGAAGTGTAGGGGTGCCAATATTTTTGGCCATGACTGTATATGTGTATATGTATATATATATATATATATGTATATGTATATATGTATATGTATATATATGTGTATATATATATGTATATGTATATATATGTATATATATATGTGTATATGTATATATATGTATATATATGTGTATATGTATATATATGTATATATATGTATATGTATGTATGTATATATGTATATATGTATATGTATACATATATGTATGTATGTATATATATGTATATATGTATGTATGTATAGATATGTATATATGTATATGTATATATGTATATGTGTATGTATATATATATATATGTATATATGTATGTATGTATGTATATATATATATATATATATACATGTATGTATATATATATATATATATATATATATATATACATATATGTATATAAAACGTGTGCCCTGTAAGGCAGGAGTTTACCATAGTGTGTAAGCTCAAAATATGTCTTTAGTATTGGACTGAGGGGTTGCAACCTTGGCTTGATTTTATTTATTTATTTATTTTCATCACATATGAAGTCCTGCAGAGCCGACCTGCAACAGAACCAGAACAGACAGAGCCTCCTGCAGAAAAAAAAAAGAAATTCATAAATAAATAAATTCATAAATATGATGAAAATGTCACTGTAATGTATTTTATTGAACTTAACAAAAGAAGACAACTCAACCAGGCCAACATGTCAGCACTGAAATGTGCTTAAGACTCCTGAGTGTTGGTAGGATTTGTTCTTACCTAAGAAAAATCCTGGATAAGGAAAAAATTCATGAATGCCACAATCTACGTAAAATCTTCGTGAGTAGGACTTAAGAACAAATTTGTTCTTAAGAACGGTTCGTGAATGAGGCCCATTGTGTTTGCATATTTGTGTGTTGAGTTTCTTGCATCTGGCCCCTGGTGGATGAAAAGCACCTTAAAGCCAGTTGGTGGAGCCACAGCCCTCTGATATTCATTTAAAAATCCAGACTGTGGTGAAAGTTTTCTGTAGCAGTGGACAGTTTTGACATTTGATGATCAAAGATCTGAACTTTGTGCTGAATGTGACTCTTTGGTGGAGCTAATAACACACAATATTACTGACATGTTGAGTCTCATGTTGACTTACTGTTACACTGTGAAACTTTGAATGGTTTTCTTTCAGTAACTGTCAGTAAAGTTGTTAATGAATCAGCAGATGATAACCTGCAGCTGTTTTGTGTCTTGTTCTCTCCATCAGATGTCTGTGAACTGGAACTGGACACAAACACAGTAAACAGAAGACTCAAACTGTCTGACAACAACAGGAAGGTGACATATGTGGAGCAGTATCAGTCATATCCTGATCATCCAGACAGGTTTGACTACTGGCCTCAGCTGCTGTGTAGAACTGGTCTGACTGGTCGCTGTTACTGGGAGGTCGAGTGGAGAGGAAGAGTTTATATATCAGTGAGTTACAGAGGAATCAGGAGGAGAGGACGCAGTGAAGACTGTTGGTTTGGAATGAATGATCAGTCCTGGAGTCTGTTCTGCTCTGATGGCCGTTACTATGTCAGACACAATAACAGAAGCACACACCTCTCCTCCTCCTCCTCCTCCTCCTCCTCCTCCTCTGGTAGAGTAGCAGTGTATGTGGACTGTCCTGCTAGCTCTCTGTCCTTCTACAGAGTCTCCTCTGACTCTCTGATCCACCTCCACACCTTCAACACCACATTCACTCAACCTCTTTATCCTGGGTTTGGGGTCTGGTCATCTGGTTCCTCAGTGTCTCTGTGTCCTCTGCAGGTCTGAGAGTCTCTCCTGTGGACAGAAACTCTGCTGACTGAAATCAAAGTTCAGTCTGTTCACCATCACTCACTATCTGCACTGTGAAGCAGATCTGTCTCAGACTCAAACACAAAACACTCATTTGTCTGATTTCATCTCTTTGCTGATCAACATGTTTCACTAGAAACACTTCCTGATGTGTAACATCTGCCTCCTCCCTGGTGCTGTGATTCAAAGTGACTCTGTGGGACACACTGTATAAACAATGTAAAGTGTATCTGTGTCCATGTACACATGCTGTAATAAACTTGTATTAAACTGTATATGTTTTTAGGGACGGTGCAGGAAGCTTTGTGAAGCTTTGAGGCTTCAGACTCAGCAGCAGTACAGTGACATCTGCTGGTTTATTAACCTCACAGCAGTGTAAATATTTACAAAAAATTTTTATATTTTTAGTAACATTTATTAAATCCCATGTCTTTTACTCTTAAATGTCTTTTATAGTCTATTGATGCATTTTGCACCCTTTGGACACCTTCGTGGCAAAAATGTACATGCATAAATAAACTGCTATTAAATCACCATACATCAATATTTTTTCTGCCTTTTTTCATAAATCTCTTAAACAACTTCAATTTTGCCCAAAACTACTAAACATTCAATAATTTTCAGGATTTAAACCTTTAAAATGCCAGTTTATATATTTGAATTATTTCATAATTTCTTCCGGAAATTTCTTCGCAAAATTGTGAAATGTCCTGATACTCTCAAAATGGTCTTATTATGGTCTGTTGATACGTGTAGTAGGGTGGCTTTTTCAGAAATCACAAAAAAATGATTTTGAGAGGTCCAAAATTTGAAAAAAAGTCATACCATAGCATGTCTAAAAAATTTGGAAAAAGCAACATTTTTTAATATCCCTTATAGTCTCAAAATGGTCCTATTGTGGTCTTTTGATACGCGTAGTAGGGTATTTTTTCTTGAAATCACAAAAAACACCACATTTTAAGATCTCCAAAAATAAAATTTAAAAAAGCCATACTATGGCATGTTGAAATTTGAGGAAAAAGTCACTGAATTTTTAAGTGCCCCGATACTCTCAAAATGGTTCCTATTATGGTTTGTTGATACATGTGGTAGGGTGGCTTTTCCCAAAATCACAAAAAAAAAAAAAATGATTTTGAGAGGTCCAAAATCACCCCCCAAAAAAAACATTCTGAGATTTCCAAAATAAAAAAGTCATTCTATAGCATGTCGAAATTTTTGGGGAAAAAGTTGCAAAATATTTAAATGCCCCGAAACTCTCAAAATGGTCTTATTATGGTCTGCTGATACGTGTAGTAGGCTGGCTTTTCCCGAAATCTAAAAAAAACCTCCAAAAAAAACACGATATTTTGAAAAAACGTCATACTATAGCATGTCGAAATTTGGGGGCAAAAAGTGGCAAATTTTTTAAATGCCCTGATATTCTCAAAATTGTCTTATTATAGACTTTTGTAATCATTATTAATAAATAAAAAGTACCTGTACAAACATTTATCTCACTACTAATGATGAAACTGTCAGGAGGCTCTATTTGAATTCACTCTAGTTTTTATTTCCCTTCTTGTATAATATGACACTTCACGTCCCCAAACTGAACTCAGTCAGGTGACAGAAACAAATAACATCCTTACAGTGTTCAGACAGTGCCAGTAAACAAAAGAAAAGAAAAACAGTTACAAGACACTTTTACAATCAGACGCTCATGAGTTATAGAACAACGTGTTCAAAGATGTGAATTTCAAGGCTTCGTATGATTTATTTATAGATGTTTTACTTCTGATGGAGTTACACCACAACTTTAAATTTCCTGAGGATTATTTGACATATTTTTAACATTTGGCAGCAGACGTGACAGACAGCTACAGCAGTGTATATCTGGACACAAATATGGAAGCCCACTCCTGCAAAATAACCATAAAAAATAAAACTAGATCATGTCAAAACTTTGATTCAGCACTTCAATTTAGCAATAAGTTTGATTTCAACCAGAACACAGAAAAGAATCACAAGTTTAGTTTCTTTTAAGAATGTGTGAATAATTGAATAATACTTAACCTCGTATTTATGAGGCAGTAATGGGCTTCCATTTTTTATTTTATTTTTAGCCCACAATGTGAACAGAAACAGACTTTGGACTTGAGTTTGTTTTTTTTTAATCATAAAATAATAATTACCACAGGTTTTCTGTAAAGTTAAAGGAACACTCTGATTAATTTGAAAAATACAAAAGTAAAAACCCATTTATTTTACTGGTAGATGTTTTTCATTTTCACACTCATATTTGCTGAAATTATTTAAATTGTGTCACTCTTGAAACTCCATATATTACACAGAGGTTATGTATTAATGTGGTAGTTTAACCAAATTATCAGCGTGTTCCTCCACAATAAAAGCACATGTACATGGGTCATTTGGGCACTGCTGGCTGGCAGCGAGGGGCGGGGCCCCGTGTTGGCCCTCAGGCGGGGGTGGGGCCCCGTGTTGGCCCTCAGGCGGGGTGGGGCCCCATGTTGGCCCTCAGGCCGGGGTGGGGCCCCATGTTGGCCCTCAGGCAGGGGTGGGGCCCCATGTTATCCCTCAGGTATGGAAATCAGCACATGTTGTCCCACTACATAAGAGTGGTGATAAATCAAACCTCAACAACTATCGACCAGTTTCCAAACTGCCCTGTCTCACTAAGGTTCTAGAATCTCTCGTCAACAATCGGCTCCAAACATTCCTCTCACTAAATGATGTGCTGAGTCCCCTACAATCTGGTTTCAGATCAAAACATAGTACAGTTACTGCTATTACATCTGTTACAAACAATATTATATCCGCCATGGATAAAGGAAATTATTGTGCCGCCCTCTTTGTTGATTTATCAAAAGCATTTGATACTGTTGACCATGCTCTGCTACTACAAAGACTCAGTAACATTGGCTTTGACTCTAGTTCATGTTAATGGTTCCAGGACTACCTATCCCACAGACAGAAATGTGTGACTCTCGCATCCAACCGCTCTGAATTTTTACCATTAACAAAGGGGGTCCACAAGGTTCAATATTGGGTCCTGTCCTGTTTACCATTTTCATGAACAACATTGCATCCACTATAACAAACTGTAACGCCCATCTCTACGCCGATGACACAGTTCTGTATTTCACCTCTAACACTGCACATTCAGCCATTGAAACTCTCCAGCAAGCCTTCAATAAACTACAACATTCTCTCCTCAATCTAAAATTAGTTCTCAATTCAGACAAAACCAAAAAAATGATATTCTCAAGAGCCAGACATATTGCTGAAGGTGGTCTACATATCACCACGTTAACAGGTCACAGCAGTGAAAAGGTTTCACAATACAAATATCTGGGTGTCTGGTTACATCAAAAACTCACATTCAAATTTCATATTGACATACTTACAAGTAAATTAAAACAAAAAATCGGATACTTATACAGAAACAAAGCAAACTTCCCTCTGTTCTGTAGGAAACGGATCATTCAGGCTGTTTTTTTTATCAGTTCTGGATTATTCTGATGTTATCTATAGACATGCTTCTGCCTCCACTCTCACCTCACTGGACTCTGTTTATCACTCTGATTCATTACTGGTGACAGTTACTCCACCCATCATTGACTCCTATACAACAAGGTGGGATGGGCACCTTTATCTATGAGACGAGACATGCACTGGTTCCTCTTCATTTATAAAGTCTTGATAGGCGACATGCCACCATACCTCAGCACTTTATTAAACTTAATGCTTAACACTCAATGTTCCCCGGACTGAATTTGGAAAAATTGCTTTCAGTTTTTCTGCTGCATCGACCTGGAACATCTTTCAACATTCACTCAAACTCAACACAATTATAACTCTGGGCCAGTTTAAATCTATGATAACCAAGAACTCTGCCTTTCACTGCAACTGTTTTTAATGTGTTTTGTCTGTGCTGTTTTGTGTTTTCTCTGTACTCTCGACATCATTGTAAATGAGGGGTTGCCCCCAATGATTCCTCGAGGAAATAAATAAAGGATAAATGAAAAAATAAATGGGGAAATAAATTCTATCTAAGTATTTTTCCTTTCATGATATGTTATTTCCCCCTTTAATACATATTATGGATACTATTAAAGTGAAAAAGAGTTTGATCGTCTGTCGGTCAGCAATAAACACTTTTACATTGTTTATTGTCATATTTTCATTCAGTCCCATGTGAGGCTGATCATTCCTGAGTGAACGCTTTCATATCAGTTACATCAGTTACAGTCTGTCAGTTGTTCAGACTTGTCTTAAAACTTTTCCTCTCTGCTCGACTGGTTTCCTGTGGGACGTCTCTCTCTCTCTCTCTCTCTCTCTCTCTCTCTCTCCCCTCCCCCTCTCTCTCACCTGTATTTTACCTTTACTTCCTCCTCCTGTTATGTTCTGTTGTGACGCAGTTTTTTTTCCTCCGTGTTAATCTCTTGGTAAGTGACTCTTTTCACTGTTGAACACTTTGAGCTGATCTCAGGTCTATTTGTTTGTATTCCAGCATTTTAATAAAAATAATTATTATCATAAGTTTAAGTTTTTTAAGTTTATTTTAAGTTTATCAATATCACCCACTGCTCTGACAGCAGCTAACATGCTAACCATTATGGAGCTGATTCAAACTCATATTAATGATGAAACTTCCAATAACACAATACAAGTGTAGCACCACAACCATGTAAAAGTACTTTGTTAGCAAAGTTAAATTTGACTATTTGGGAATTGTGCCCTCTAGTTGATTTTCTGCTGGAGTAATTTGTGAAACATCATGTAGCTTGTATAAAAACCTGACACCACACGTCCTCTCTGAGGACTTGTTGTATAGCTCAACTAGCAAACAGGAATAGTTTTAACCAGCTGTAAAGTAGTTGTTGGCTTGTTGAATAAGCTGAGTACTCTGGCTCACTATTATTTATATGATAGTTGTAAATTTGTTGAGCTAAGTGAGTTAGATGCTAGTTATAGACTAGCTGAGCTACCTGTAAGCTAATTGAGCTAATTTTTAACTTCAGTTCAGTTGGTTTCTAGTTGAGCTGGTTGTAAACCAGTAAGCTGTGAGTCAGTTGTTAACTTGCTGTCAGCTAGTTGTAAAACAGGTGTAACCTAACTGATACTGCTGATTGTAAACTAGTTGTAAGCTAGTTAACTTGGGTGTTAGTTAAAAACTTGCTGGGAGATATTTGTAAACGAGTTGAGTTAGTAGTAAGCTAATTGATGTAGTTGTTTATCAGTTTAGCTAGCTATAAGCTATTGGCAAGCTGGTAAAATAGTAGGACATTGTAAGTTAGTTGTAAACCAGTTGCTAGTTAATTGATTAGCTTATTGATTATATCTATATATGAGCTAATTATAAACCTGCTGAGTTATTTCTTGTGGTTGTAAAGTAGTTAAGCTAGTTTTAAGCTCATTATAACACCATTCACTTGTTATTGAGTGAGTTGTAAACAAGCTGTTGAGTGTAAGCTAATTGTTCAACCAGTTTAACTAGTTGTAAGCTAGTAGTATACAACATAAGCTACTTGTAAGCTAACTGAGGTTATAGTTAACTAGTTAAGTTAGTTGTAACCACTTCCATATGTGTATTTCCTCAAGAGCTGCAAATACAAAGACTTGGTGACTTTGAAATATTGCTGTTGTTGTTGTTGTTGTGGCAGTGACAGAGTGAATCTCTCCCTGCAGGTGTGGACTCTGCTATGGATCAGTGTGAGGACAGAGAGGAGGGAGACCCTCCCTCTGAAACCAGTCTGTGTGGGGAACATGGCAGCCAGACCAAAGCTCAGAGGTGAGATGAGGATCTCTAACTGTCCAGGGGCCTCATGTATCAACGCTGCGTACGCACAAAAACATTGCGTACGCTGTTTTTCCTGCACACGCCACATGTATGAAAAGTGAACTTGCCGTGAGAATGTGCGGTGGCACCACAAACTTTTGTTTGGGGGAAAGTACTATCTTTTCTGCTGTATTTAAAATGTGTTTCATGTCTATACTCAAACTACACACATCTGGCTTTGTGTTTACAGTTTATAGCTTTTGGACAATGAAGGAAAATGCCGTTTTCCACCCTCAATAACCCATTCTAAATATGACGGGGATAGATGATTTTATTGTTGATCTATTATTGTATTTTAGATTTCACCTGCGTACTGCTGCTTACTTGTGCAATGATAGTATGTTGAAGTCGGTATGTTTTTAAAGATTGTATATTTTCTTCAGTCTATAGCCTATATTTGGCTATTTCCACTATTTTTATATACAAATATACCAAATTTCCCTCCAGGGAACAATAAAGTATTTCTGATTCGGATTAATATGGAGCGCACAAATACCACAGATAACCTGCCTCAATTACTGTGTCAAAGTCCCGATCGCCGACTGTTTCCTCTTTGGTTTAACATGGAGATGTTAACACTGCAGGTCACAGAGATCCATGACCACAGATCCCTCTCTCCGGAGAAAAAACGTTTGTGGGAAATCCTTTCAGAATAATTCAGGTGTGGTGCATATTTGATCCCGTATGTGATGTTTAATTGGGACAACAGGTTAAGTGTGGCTTATAAACTGATGCGTAAAAATGATATTGGCAGCATTACGCACTGGCAGCTCTAACGGCTCCTGAAAAAACTAATAACGGTGGAGTTTAGAAGGAGTGTGTGTTGAGGGACCTTCTGCCATGGTGCAGGTCTCTGATCCGGCTGGTTAACAGCCACAGTGACACTTTGTTGCTGATCCCACACCTGAGGTAACAACAAGTACATTTTCCTGCCTCCACACCGGAGATTATCAGCGGGCATGCCGGCGATTTATAGTTATTTGCATGTCATGGGCATATTCATTTGCGGGAGGAGCCGGACGTGGTTGGTGGCTCGTGCATGTGCGCTCAGTTCCACGCTGGTTGGGATGTATCAAGGAAAGGTGCGCTGAACCTGGCGTACGCACAGTTTGATACATGTGGAGCTGAGTTTGCGTACGTACTTCTCTAGTTTTAGGAGTCAACATCTTTCAGTATAAAGCTATGCACTCTTTCATACATGAGGCCCCAGGACTCTTCTCCATATAAAATGAAACTGATTATTCAAATAAAATGAGTCAGAATCTTTGATGTGATTACCTTTTAGGAACATTATTAACCACTCTCTTTTTTATTAGAGTGCAGCAGGAGAGACCTGAACCTGGACCTGAACCTGACCCTGACCCTGACCCTGTACCTGAACCCAGCTGTGTGTCCATGAAGAGTGACCGGTCTATGGGTTTTCCTGAGAACTTTAAAGTTGGACAACCTGGATCTGGACCTGAACCCAGCTGTGTGTCCATGAAGAGTGACCGGTCTATGGGTTTTCCTGAGAACTTTAAAGTTGGACAACCTGGATCTGGACCTGAACCCAGCTGTGTGTCCATGAAGAGTGACCGGTCTATGGGTTTTCCTGAGAACTTTAAAGTTGGACAACCTGGATCTGGACCTGAACCCAGCTGTGTGTCCATGAAGAGTGACCGGTCTATGGGTTTTCCTGAGAACTTTAAAGTTGGACAACCTGGATCTGGACCTGAACCCAGCTGTGTGTCCATGAAGAGTGACCGGTCTATGGGTTTTCCTGAGAACTTTAAAGTTGGACAAGCTGCTGATGGAAGGTAAGAATTTAAAACTGAAATTTGTTGATGTCTGACTCGCTCAGAACTTTGTCGTCAATGTGGCAAAAGATTTATTTTTTTGATTAAATGCAGGATACTTTTAAACTTAATAAAAAAAAATGTATTGTATGAATTCTTTGAACTAACAAAGTCATCGCTGCATGCCAGTGGTTGGTCACAGTCATTGTTGTACAGGTCACTATTAGATCTCATGTCCAGCTCCAAGACTTTGTGATCCGAGTCCTACACAAGTTATTGCACAGCCTTCATCAAATGTAATGAAACTTAAATGTTTAAACTGAGTAGGAGGTAATATAGTACATTTTGACAATCTCTTAAAATAATAGCATAAGTATTTTTACCAGGTTTTTAAGAAAACACAAAGAAACTGATCCAAATTTTGAATATATGATATTTAGGCAAAAAAAACATTTTTGTTAAAAAAAAAAAAAAGACTTATGCCTTTGTTTTAGGAAGGCATTTTCAGAAATACATGCTTTTAATTGGATCCATCTGTTGTGTCAACTGCCTTGATCAACTTTACAATACAGAAAAATACCACTGTGATGGTGAAAGCTTTAGTTATACCCGTCTGAACTGTCAGTGTGAAGACATTGTCCAGGAAGAGATTCAACTCACTGAAGTTAAGGATGAACTCACTGATATTACCAGTCATCAATGTGGATTCAGGAGACTTGAGCTATAAAACCTACAAACATGTGATTAGTGAACGACCAGCTCTGCTTCCTGAGGCACAGCTGCAGGTTTCACTGCAGACGTATGTCGTACTTGTTAAAATAATTTCTTTGTAAAAATCCTTGTCCTGCAATCCATCTCGCTGAGGTGCTCATCCCCAAGTATCTGCTTGAAGGTCTGTCTGCAGCTCCATGGAGTTCTTCCTCAGTGAACATGCAGGTTGGGTTGCTAACCTTCCTGCTGCCAGCTGTCCCTCCAGTCATTACCAACCTGTTGTTGTTTGTCTCCAAGTCTGTCTTCAGGCATCACTAGCTAAACCAGACTTGATGGTTTGAGAGATACCCAACTATGCACTTTAACTCATCAGTGATGTGATCTGGTGTCTTTGGGTGTTTCAGTTCTCTTCATGGTGGACTCCTTCTCCCAGGTGACCCTGCCCACCTTGATCAGACCCCTGTTGTGTAAAAGTGTCGTGGATCAAGCCTGGACCAGATGAGGGCACTGGTCCCCTGATACAGAAACATATGCACCAATTCTTTCCCGAAAAACTTGATACGAAATGCAGGCGCAAAAGGTACTCAGGAGATGATCAGAGTTTGATGCAGTAGAGTTTATTCTCATACAGAAGACATAAAACCAGAGTCAATTGTCCAGACCAGGATTGACTAAAGAATTCTCTGTTGGGCTTTACTTTATATACCATACAGATTCCTCCTTCACAATTCCTCTTTGGGGGACTAGTTGT
This sequence comes from Centropristis striata, assembly GCF_030273125.1. NCBI lineage: Eukaryota > Metazoa > Chordata > Actinopteri > Perciformes > Serranidae > Centropristis > Centropristis striata. The sequence continues at coordinate 31,045,856 of NC_081538.1, read as the reverse complement.
TGCTCACTGTTCGAAAAAAATAACAACTCACAGGCCCCGGAAACAATGTTGTCATTTCTCCTTACCCCTATTTGTTATTAGGATGCCTAGCTTTATTTGCATCATAATACTGTTGCTTGAACCCCTTGCTTAACTCTCAAAGCCTTCACAGAGTGACACCAATATTTCTGAAGGGGCCTGCATGTATTCTTTTTAAAGGATCATCATACACCAGCCATATACCAGCCACTCTTCCTCCTGAGCAACAGTTCTGTCATTGTGTCATCATCTCAGATCTCCTTTAGAAAGCCATTTACATATGTATGTCATTAAATGTTCCTACACTTGATGTTTTCTCTGCAGAGTTCAGCAGGAGAGCTCAGAGGGCCTCAGTGGTCAGTCAGCCCCACAGCATCAAACAGACCTGGACTCCATATTTATGGTGTGTGCATGTACAAACAAACCTTTCACTATAAACTACAGATTAATGTTTATCTACCATTCATGGTGCTGCTCTGTTTGGACCAGCAACCTTCAGACTGACAGATGAATGACATGTGAGCTTTTAACTAAATGTTCAATTTATCATTCTGTTACAGTTGCTGGAGGAGAACATCGTCACTTTTGTAAAGAACGAGCTGAAGAAGATCCAGAAAGTTCTGAGTCCAGATTACCCAGAATGCTTAGAGAGTCAGAGGGAGGATGAGGATGAGGAGCAGAGGAGGAGCAACAGAGAGGAGTTTCTGAAGATCACAATTAACTTCCTGAGAAGAATGAAGCAGGAGGAGCTTGCTGACTGTCTAAAGAGCAGTAAGTGGATTTCTTTAAAAATGTAACATGATGAAAGATAAAATGGAGGCAACATGGGCAAAGCTTATATTTATAATTGCTGAAGTAAATATGCTGCACACATCTGCATCAGATCAGAAGCTGTTCGTCCTCAACTGATGACCTGAATAAAACTGACACAGGAGCAAAAACTACACAGACACAATTAAATGTTTAGATTCTCTGATTTTCTACAGGATACTCTCGCTGATTTGATTTAATTTGTTCATTCAGGAACTTGTGCTCCAGTGTGCCAAGGTAAACTGAAGTCTAACCTGAAGAAGAAATTCCAGTGTGTGTTTGAGGGGATCTCCAAAGCAGGAAACCCAACCCTTCTGAATCAGATCTATACAGAGCTCTACATCACAGAGGGAGGGACTGCAGAGGTCAATGATGAACATGAGGTCAGACAGATTGAAACAGCATCCAGGAAACCAGACAGACCAGAAACAACAATCAGACAAGAAGACATCTTTAAAACCTCACCTGGAATAGATGAACCAATCAGAACAGTGCTGACAAAGGGAGTGGCTGGCATTGGGAAAACAATCTTAACACAGAAGTTCACTCTGGACTGGGCTGAAGACAAAACCAACCAGGACATCCACTTCACATTTCCATTCACTTTCAGAGAGCTGAATGTGCTGAAACAGAAAAAGTTCAGCTTGGTGGAACTTGTTCATCACTTCTTTCCTGAAACCAAAGAAGCAGGAATCTGCAGGTTTGAAAAGTTCCACGTTGTGTTGATCTTTGACGGTCTGGATGAGTATCGACTTCCTCTGGACTTCCACAACACTGAGATCCTGACTGATGTCACAGAGTCCACCTCAGTGGATGTGCTGCTGACAAACCTCATCAGAGGGAAACTGCTTCCCTCTGCTCGCCTCTGGATAACCACACGACCTGCAGCAGCCAATCAGATCCCTGCTGACTGTGTTGACATGGTGACAGAGGTCAGAGGGTTCTCTGACCCACAGAAGGAGGAGTACTTCAGGAAGAGATTCAGAGAAGAGGAGCAGGCCGGCAGAATCATCTCCCACATCAAGACGTCACGAAGCCTCCACATCATGTGCCACATCCCAGTCTTCTGCTGGATCTCTGCTACAGTTCTGGATCTGTTGAAAACCAGAGAGGGAGGAGAGCTGCCCAAGACCCTGACTGAGATGTACATCCACTTCCTGGTGGTTCAGTCCAAAGTGAAGAACATCAAGTACGATGGAGGAGCTGAGACAGATCCACAGTGGAGTACAGAGAGCAGGAAGATGATTGAGTCTCTGGGAAAACTGGCTTTTGATCAGCTGGAGAAAGGAAACCTGATCTTCTATAACTCAGACCTGATAGAGTGTGGCATCGATATCAGAGCAGCCTCAGTGTACTCAGGAGTGTTCACACAGGTCTTTAGAGAGGAGAGAGGACTGTACCAGGGCAGGGTGTTCTGCTTCGTCCATCTGAGTGTTCAGGAGTTTCTGGCTGCTCTTCATGTCCATCTGACCTTCATCAACTCTGGAGTCGATCTGATGACAGAAGAACAATCAAGCTCCTGGTGGTCTGAAGTGTTCGGGGGCAAATCAATTCCTCTCTACCAGAGTGCTGTGGACAAGGCCTTACAGAGTCCAAACGGACACCTGGACTTGTTCCTCCGTTTCCTCCTGGGTCTTTCTCTGGAGACCAATCAGACTCTCCTCAGAGGCCTGCTGACACAGACAGGAAGTAGCTCACAGACCAACAAGAAAACATCCCAGTACATCAAGAAGAAGATCAGTGAGAATCGTTCTCCAGAGAGGAGCATCAACCTGTTCCACTGTCTGAATGAACTGAATGATCGTTCTCTAGTGGAAGAGATCCAACAGTCCCTGAGATCAGGAAGTCTCTCCACAGATGAACTGTCTCCTGCTCAGTGGTCAGCTCTGGTCTTCATCTTACTGTCATCAGGATCAGATCTGGACGTGTTTGACCTGAAGAAATACTCTGCTTCAGAGGAGGCTCTTCTGAGGCTGCTGCCAGTGGTCAAAGCCTCCAACAAAGCTCTGTAGGTGCACACATCACTATCCAGATTAAATGTAGTTTCTATTTGTTCTCTCATGTTTTGCTGATTCCTCTCCAGGCTGAGTGGCTGTAACCTCTCAGAGAGAAGCTGTGAAGCTCTGTCCTCAGTCCTCAGCTCCCAGTCCTCTAGTCTGAGAGACCTGGACCTGAGTAACAACGACCTGAAGGATTCAGGTGTGAAGCCCTTTTCTGCTGGACTGAAGAGTCCACACTGCAGGCTGGAAACTCTCAGGTCAGAATTAAACTGTTTTTAGAAGTAAACCCACTATGTTAACAGTTTTCTGCTTATTAGCTCCATTAGTGTCTTAGACTGTTACAATAATGAACAGATAGCAAATAAATACTCTTATTTTAGAGAGTTAATGGTGGCCGTGTGTGTGTGTGTGTGTGTGTGTGTGTGTTTGTGTGTTTAGTCTGTCAGGCTGTATGATCTCAGAGGAAGGCTGTGCTTCCCTGGCCTCAGCTCTGAGCTCCAACCCCTCCCACCTGAGAGAGCTGGACCTGAGCTACAATCATCCAGGAGACTCAGGAGAGAAACTTCTGTCTGGACTGAAGGATCCACACTGGAGACTGGAGACTCTCAGGTATAGACAGACAAACAGGTGGACATTCAGGTATAGACAGACAGACAGACAGACAGACAGACAGGTGGACACACTCAGGTGTGGACAGGTGGACAGACACCAGCTCTCACTGGCCCTCATTTATCAAATGAGCGTACGTCAGAAAGTGAGCGTAAAGTGGGCGTAAGATGATTTATACACAAGCCTCGGCATTTATCAATTTGGACGTGAGCGGACGGTACGATCAGATCTCGCGTCTGCTCTCAGCTCGTGTACACAAATTTGAGTCAGCGTGAAGTCCACACGTCTGAGTCTGAGAATTGATCTTAGACTATTGTACCGATGCCTGGAGCTGATAAAACTCTGTGGTGTTTTGATTTTTAATGGTGACAAAGCAAAACATGTTTAGACTATATAATTTATCATTAAAACATAATTTAAAATAAATACACCCTGCGATCGTGAAATTCTTTAAACAGAATACTAGCCGAGGATATTAAATGTTATTGTCTTCTGCTGTTTACTGTTATCATTATTATTATTATTATTATTATTATTGTTATCCAGCTCCGACACCGGAGCATCAGCATCTCTTTTACCAGCGGTGCTGCCTGAGTAGAAACATTTCCAATCAGCGCTGCCACACGCTCCTCTGACAAGGACATCATTCTTAGTAAATGTAAAGAGGTTAATAATATCTCTCCATCATAATAATAGCAATATTCGGATATTATATAGATTATTAGGCTTTATATATCACGATGTATAAATTAATTACTCAAACCTCGCCGGGAGTTTAATAGTCCGCTACTCTGCTGACAGCACCACTGATTTCCTTCCTTTTCACTTTTTATGCTGCCAAACAAAACTAGTTTGTTGTGTTGCAGCTGTTGGACATCAGCGTTTCACTTTCTGACTCTGAGAAATTCCTCTTCGTTTAGAATTAAAACTTACTTTAAAACATTGTTTACCTCCTTCAACCAAAAAGGTTTGAAAACTTTTAAGTCCGTGCTCCAAATATAAAATATTCACTGAACTTGTTTGAGTTTATAACTATAAGTACTTTTATTTCATAAACCTCGGTTGCTGCGTATTTCTTTAATATGTCTATATTGCCCGTATTGTTAATTGTAACGGTGCACTTTGCTAATAAAGCGACTTTAGGGGGGGAAAATCCTCGTTTTGGCCGTATTGCGCCCTTCGGTGTCGTAAACTCTGAAGGCGAGTCTTCTGAATCGGGTATATATTAGGGCGTGACATTTAAATGACGCTCGTTTCGAGCCGCCACATTTATCAACAGCCGATCATTTTTACGCTGTGATTGGAGAGATACGATCGTTTGATAAATCCCACGTGAACCCTGTCGTAAGACGAAATATACACTCAGTTCTGCGCTCGTTTCTACGCTCGCTTGATAAACGAGGGCCACTGTGTCTCTGTCTCTAACTGAGTGTCTCTGGTTGATGTTTAATGGTGATATGAAGTTGATTGTGACTGTGTCTCTTCCTGCAGGGTGGACCATGGTGGACTGCAGAGACTGAGACCTGGTCTGAGGAAGTGTGAGTGTGTTTCAGCTTCATTCATCAGAACTCAGCTGCACATGTTACAGCACATTTAGACTTTTTATTGACTGAAGTTGGATGATGAATTTCTCCAGAGTTTCAATCAGGATTCAGCTTCTGTTTTCAGTCAGTGTGGCTGGAAAGATGTTAGAATTCAATCAATCCATTTCAAATCCACCAACACAAAGAAAGTGAACACAGTGATCCAACAAAACTAATAAATACATTTAATGAAGAGTGGAGCCAACAGAAAGCTGACTGTGTTTCTTCTTCTCTTTACTCTAACTGATTTTATACAAGAGTTTTGTTGCCTTCAGGTGCTGCTTGTAAACTTCACAAGTTTGACGGATAAAAGTTGTTGTGTTCCTTTAATATTCTTCTCTTGATGTTTTTAATACATCAGTGTTCAAAAACATACAAGTCATAAACAAAGCAGGACTTAATTAATGTGAACAGATGTTGAGAAGTTGAATAAAGTGAGTTGAGGTGGATTTACCTTCCAGTTCCTCCCTGACTGGGAGACCTGAGACCAGATGTACGACACATACGCACAAGAAAACAATGGGCCTCATTCACCAATATCTTCTTAAGAATCTTCTTAGATTCGTTCTTAAGTCCTTCTTAAGAAGGTTTCTAAGAAGACCCTACGTCAGATTCATCGACGTCTTCTTAAGCCGCTGAATTGTTCGCAGCCGTGTTCTTAAATTGATGAATGCCATCTCCTCGTAAACTGAGCGGGCGTGCCAGGTGAGTCTAATTAACATAGGATTAGCATAGGTACCGCCCATTAATGCCCATAAAAGGGCCCATAAAAAGGAGTGCAGGGCCGCCACACAGAGGAAACAGCAACAGAATGCCTAAAGCAAAGCGTAAATCCGTTGGAGCACAGGTAAAAAGAAAAAAAAACATTATCAGTTCAGAACTACAAGTTCTGCTGCAGGAGATCACTTGGAGGAAGAACATTATATTTAGCAGCCTTAGTGCAGGTTGCAACAACGCAAACAATTTATTTTCTGGAATAATACCTTATATATGTATGTATATATATATATATATATATATATATGTATATGTATGTGTATATATATGTATATATATATGTAAATGTATATATGTATATACATATATATATGTATATATATATGTATATATGTGTGTGTGTATATATATATATACATATATATATGTATATATATGTATATAAAACGGGTGCCCTGTAAGGCAGGAGTTTACCATAGTGTGTAAGCTCAAAATATGTCTTTAGTATTGGACTGAGGGGTTGCAACCTTGGCTTGATTTTATTTTTATTTTTTTTATCACACATGAAGTCCTGCAGAGCCAACCTGCAACAGAACCAGAACAGACAGAGCCTCCTGCAGCAGTAATATATATACCATTGTTTTGTAGCCGTGGATGGAGAAATGCCACCTACCTATAAACAGGCTGGTATCACTAATGGACGGCATGATTTCCAATTTACTTGATTCATGTTAAAGCGTTGGCACATTTAATTTAATTAAAATGAAAAATGAAAAAAAAAGAAATTAATAAATAAATAAATTCATAAATATGACGGAAATGTCACTGTAGTGTATTTTATTGAACTTAAGACAACTCAACCAGGCCAACATGTCAGCACTGAAATGTGCTTAAGACTCCTGAGTGTTGGTAGGATTTGTTCTTACCTAAGAAAAATCCTGGATAAGAAAAAAATTCATGAATGCCACAATCTACGTAAAATCTTCGTAAGTAGGACTTAAGAACAAATTTGTTCTTAAGAACGGTTCGTGAATGAGGCCCATTGTGTTTGCATATTTGTGTGTTGAGTTTCTTGCATCTGGCCCCTGGTGGATGAAAAGCACCTTAAAGCCAGTTGGTGGAGCCACAGCCCTCTGATATTCATTTAAAAATCCAGACTGTGGTGAAAGTTTTCTGTAGCAGTGGACAGTTTGACATTTGATGATCAAAGATCTGAACTTTGTGCTGAATGTGACTCTTTGGTGGAGCTAATAACAGTTTAATAAAGCAGATGGTTCAGAGCTGCTTTGTGCTGCAGTGGAAGATGATGTGTCAATTTTATTTGTGAGACTTTATTCACTACGTGTGTTTATTGATGTGGATCTCCATCAGCTGTCATCCTCGAGTCCACACGAGGAAAAACACACAATGTTACTGACATGTTGACTCTCATGTTAACTTACTGTTACACTGTGAAACTTTGAATGGTTTTCTTTCAGTAATTGTCAGTAAAGTTGTTAATGAATCAGCAGATGATAACCTGCAGCTGTTTTGTGTCTTGTTCTCTCCATCAGATGTCTGTGAACTGGAACTGGACACAAACACAGTAAACAGATTCCTCAAACTGTCTGACAACAACAGGAAGGTGACACGTGTGAGAGAGGATCAGTCATATCCTGATCATCCAGACAGATTTGACTCCTGTCCTCAGCTGCTGTGTAGAACTGGTCTGACTGGTCGCTGTTACTGGGAGGTCGAGTGGAGAGGAGGAGTTTCTATATCAGTGAGTTACAGAGGAATCAGCAGGAGAGGACACAGTGAAGACTGTGAGTTTGGATGGAATGATCAGTCCTGGAGTCTGTGGTGCTCTGATGGTGGTTACTCTGTCTGGCACAATAACAGAAGTACAGACCTCTCCTCCTCCTCCTCCTCCTCCTCCTCCTCCTCCTCCTCCTCCTCCTCCTCCTCTGGTAGAGTAGCAGTGTATGTGGACTGTCCTGCTGGCTCTCTGTCATTCTACAGAGTCTCCTCTGACTCTCTGATCCACCTCCACACCTTCAACACCACATTCACTCAACCTCTTTATCCTGGGTTTGGGTTTCGGTTCGTGCCATATGGTTCCTCAGTGTCTCTGTGTCCTCTGCAGGTCTGAGAGTCTCTCCTGTGGACAGAAACTCTGCTGACTGAAATCAAAGTTCAGTCTGTTCACCATCACTCACACTCTGCATTGTGAAGCAGATCTGTCTCAGACTCAAACACAAAACATTCATTTGTCTGATTTCATCTCTTTGATGATCAACATGTTTCACTAGAAACACTTCCTGATGTGTAACATCTGCCTCCTCCCTGGTGCTGTGATTCAAAGTGACTCTGTGGGACACACTGTATAAACAATGTAAAGTGTATCTGTGTCCATGTAAACATGCTGTAATAAACTTGTATTAAATTGTATATGTTTTTAGGGACGGTGCAGGAAGCTTTGAGGCTTCAGACTCAGCAGCAGCACAGTGACATCTGCTGGTTTATAAACCTCACAGCAGCGTAAATATTTACAGAAAAATTATATTTTTAGGGACATTTTTTTTCTTTTAGCTCTATTGATGCATTTTACACCCTTTGGACACCTTGGTGGCTAAAATGTACATGCATAAATAAACTGATATTAAATCCCCATACATCAATATTTTTTCTGCCTTTTTTCATAAATCTCTTAAACAACTCCAATTTTGCCCAAAACTACTAAACATTAAATCATTTTCAGGATTTAAACCTTTCAAATGCCAGTTTATATATTTGAATTATTTCATAATTCAATGATAAATAATCCTGTTTATCAGCTTCTCTGAGCTTCATTACTAACTGTCAGATTGTGAATGATCCTCTGGGGAAGGATGGCCTGCTCTGTACACTCCAAGGGTCAAAGGTCAGGGGTTTACTTTCATTTATAAGGTAATATTGGGACTGCTGCCTTTATATATTTGCACCTTAATGACTGTGAGAAATGCTGGATCTTCTTCTCTTGGTTCACCAGATCAGTTGTTGCTTTCTGTCCCTTCGTTTGTTTCCTCTGAACCTTCTGCCGGAATCTGCTCCAGAAAGATGGAAACTAACTGACTTAGTTTCTTTGAGCACTTTTAAATCCAAACTGAGAGTTATTGAGGCCAATTCCACAACATGCACTTGTTTCCCATAACGCGTTTAACTCTATAGAGTCTTGGGCTAATTGTCAATTTTTGAATCCTTTTCATGTCTTTTCGTGTCTTTGTAAGTCATATTGTGTCTTTTTTGGTCATTTGTGTCATTTTTGGTTATTCTGTGTCTTTCTTTGGTCATTCTGTCATCTCATTTTGTGTCTTTTTCAGTTATTTTGTGTCTTTTTTTGGTCATTTTGTTTCTTTTTTGGTCATTTCGTGTCCTTTTTAGTTATTTTTAATCTTTTTTGGTCATTTTGTGTCTTTTTTGGTCATTTTGTGTCTGTTGTTGTGTCTTTTTTTAGTTATTTTGTGTCTTTTTTTGGTCATTTTGTGTCTCTTTTCTAGTCATTTTGTGTCTTTTTTTTCCCAACCGCTCTGAATTTTAACCATTAACAAAGGGGGTCCACAAGGTTCAATATTGGGTCCTGTCCTGTTTACAATTTTCATGAACAACATTACATCCACTATAACTAACTGTAACGCCCATCTCTACGCCGATGACACAGTTCTGTATTTCACCTCTAATACTGCACATTCAGCCATTGAAACTCTCCAACAAGCCTTCGACAAACTACAACATTCTCTCCTCAATCTAGAATTAGTTCTCAATTCAGACAAAACCAAATACATGATTTTCTCAAGAGCCAGACATATTGCTGAAGATGGTCTACATATCACCACTTTAACAGGTCACAGCAGTGAAAGGGTTTCACAATACAAATATCTGGGTGTCTGGTTAGATCAAAAACTCACATTCAAATTTCATATTGACATACTTACAAGTAAATTAAAACAAAAAATCGCATACTTATACAGAAACAAAGCAAACTTCCCTCTGTTCTGTAGGAAACGGATCATTCAGGCTGTTTTTTTTATCAGTTCTGGATTATTCTGATGTTATCTATAGACATGCTTTACTGTTTATACTCTGCACTCTGATTCATTACTGGTGACAGTTACTCCACCCATCATTGACTCCTATACAGCAAGGTGGGATGGGCACCTTTATCTGTGAGACGAGACAAGCACTGGTTCCTCTTCATTTATAAAGTATTGATAGGCGACATGCCACCAAACCTGGTTTGTGGCAATGTCCCCCGGACTAATACTGAATTTGGAAAAATTGCTTTCAGTTTTTCTGCTGCATCAACCTGGAACATCTTGCAACATTCACTCAAACTCAACACAGTTATAACTTTGGGCCAGTTTAAAACTATGATAACCAAGAACTCTGCCTTTCACTGTAGCTGTTTTTAATGTTTTTGCATGTGTTTTGTCTGTGCTGTTTTGTATTTTCTCTGTACTCTCGACATCATTGTAAATGAGGGGTTGCCCCCAATGATTCCTCGAGGAAATAAATAAAGGATAAATGAAAAAATAAATGGGGAAATAAATTCTGTCTAAGTATTTTTCCTTTCATGATATGTTATTTCCCCCTTTAATACGTATTATGGATACTATTAAAGTGAAAAAGAGTTTGATAGTCTGTCGGTCAGCAATAAACACTTTTACATTGTTTATTGTCATATTTTCATGCAGTCCCATGTGAGGCTGATCATTCCTGAGTGAGCGCTTTCATATCAGTTACATCAGTTACAGTCTGTCAGTTGTTCAGACTTGTCTTAAAACTTTTCCTCTCTGCTCGACTGGTTTTCTGTGGGACGTCTCTCTCTCTCTCTCTCTCTCTCTCTCTCTCTCTCTCCTCCCACTCTCTCTCACCTGTATTTTACCTTTACTTCCTCCTCCTGTTATGTTCTGTTGTGACGCAGTTTTTTTTCCTTCCTGTGGAGCTGATTCAAACTCATATTTATGATGAAACTTCCAATAACACAATACAAGTGTAGCACCACAACCATGTAAAAGTACTTTGTTAGCAAAGTTAAATTTGACTATTTGGGAATTGTGCCCTCTAGTTGATTTCCTGCTGGAGTAATTTGTGAAACATCATGTAGCTTGCATAAAAACCTGTCACCACACGTCCTCTCAGAGGACTTGTTGTATAGCTCAACTAGCAAACAGGAATAGTTTCAACCAGCTGTAAACTAGTTGTTGGCTTGTTGAATAAGCTGAGTACTCTGGCTCACTATTATTTATATGATAATTTGTTGAGCTAACTGAGTTAGATGCTAGTTTTAGACTAGCTGAGCTACCTGTAAGCTAATTGAGCTAATTTTTAACTTGTTCAGTTAGTTTCTAGTTGAGCTGGTTGTAAACCAGTAAGCTGTGAGTCAGTTGTTGACTTGCTGTCAGCTAGTTGTAAAACAGGTGTAACCTAACTGATACTGCTGATTGTAAACTAGTTGTAAGCTAGTTAATTTGTGTGTTGGTTACAAACTTGCTGGGAGATATTTGTAAACGAGTTGAGCTAGTAGTAAGGTAATTGATGTAGTTGTTTATCAGTTTAGCTAGCTATAAGCTATTGGCAAGCTGGTAAAATAGTAGGACATTGTAAGTTAGTTGTAAACCAGTTGCTAGCTAATTGATTAGCTTATTGATTATATCTATATATGAGCTAATTATAAACCTGCTGAGTTATTTCTTGTGGTTGTAAAGTAGTTAAGCTAGTTTTAAGCTCATTGTAACACCATTCACTTGTTATTGAGTGAGTTGTAAACAAGCTGTTGAGTGTAAGCTAATTGTTCAACCAGTTTAACTAGTTATAAGCTAATAGTATACTACATAAGCTACTTGTAAGCTAACTGAGGTTATAGTTAACTAGTTAAGTTAGTTGTAACCACTTCCATATGTGTATTTCCTCAAGAGCTGCAAATACAAAGACTTGGTGACTTTGAAATATTGCTGTTGTTGTTGTTGTTGTTGTTGTTGTTGCAGTGACAGAGTGAATCTCTCCCTGCAGGTGTGGACTCTGCTATGGATCAGTGTGAGGACAGAGAGGAGGGAGACCCTCCCTCTGAAACCACTCTGTGTGGGGAACATGGCAGCCAGACCAAAGCTCAGAGGTGAGATGAGGATCTCTAACTGTCCAGGGGCCTCATGTATCAACGATGCGTACGCTGTTTTTCCCGCACACACCACATGTATGAAAAGTGAACTTGCCGTGAGAATGTGCGGTGGCACCACAAACTTTTGTTTGGGGGGAAAGTACTATCTTTTCTGCTGTATTTAAAATGTGTTTCATGTCTATACTCAAACTACACACATCTGGCTTTGTGTTTACAGTTTATAGCTTTTGGACAATGAAGGAAAATGCAGTTTTCCACCCTCAATAACCCATTCTAAATATGACGGGGATAGATGATTTTATTGTTGATCTATTATTGTATTTTAGATTTCACCTGCGTACTGCTGCTTACTTGTGCAATGATAGTATGTTGAAGTCTGTATGTTTTTAAAGATTATATATTTTCTTCAGTCTATAGCCTATATTTGGCTATTTCCACTATTTTTATATGCAAATATACCAAATTTCCCTCCAGGGAACATTAAAGTATTTCTGATTCGGATTAATATGGAGCGCACAAATACCACAGATAACCTGCCTCAATTACTGTGTCAAAGTCCCGATCGCCGACTGTTTCCTCTTTGGTTTAACATGGAGATGTTAGCGCTGCAGGTCACAGAGATCCATGACCACAGATCCCTCTCTCCGGAGAAAAAACGTGTGTGGGAAATGCTTTCAGAATAATTCAGGTGTGGTGCATATTTGATCCCGTATGTGATGTTTAATTGGGACAACAGGTTAAGTGTGGCTTATAAACTGATGCGTAAAAATGATATTGGCAGCATTACGCACTGGCAGCTCTAACGGCTCCTGAAAAAACTAATAACGGTGGAGTTTAGAAGGAGTGTGTGTTGAGGGACCTTCTGCCATGGTGCAGGTCTCTGATCCGGCTGGTTAACAGCCACAGTGACTCCTTGTTGCTGATCCCACACCTGAGGTAACAACAAGTACATTTTCCTGCCTCCACACCGGAGATTATCAGCGGGCATGCCGGCGATTTATAGTTATTTGCATGTCATGGGCATATTCATTTGCGGGAGGAGCCGGGGCGTGGTTGGTGGCTCGTGCATGTGCGCTCAGTTCCACGCTGGTTGGGATGTATCAAGGAAAGGTGCGCTGAACCTGGCGTACGCACAGTTTGATACATGTGGAGCTGAGTTTGCGTACGTACTTCTCTAGTTTTAGGAGTAGACCATCTTTCAGTATGAAAGCTTTGCACTCTTTGATACATGAGGCCCCAGGACTCTTCTCCATATAAAATGAAACTGATTATTCAAATAAAATGAGTCAGAATCTTTGATGTGATTACCTTTTAGGAACATTATTAACCACTCTCTTTTTTATTAGAGTGCAGCAGGAGAGACCTGAACCTGGACCTGAACCTGACCCTGACCCTGACCCTGTACCTGAACCCAGCTGTGTGTCCATGAAGAGTGACCGGTCTATGGGTTTTCCTGAGAACTTTAAAGTTGGACAACCTGGATCTGGACCTGAACCCAGCTGTGTGTCCATGAAGAGTGACCGGTCTATGGGTTTTCCTGAGAACTTCAAAGTTGGACAACCTGGATCTGGACCTGAACCCAGCTGTGTGTCCATGAAGAGTGACCGGTCTATGGGTTTTCCTGAGAACTTTAAAGTTGGACAAGCTGCTGATGGAAGGTAAGAATTTAAAACTGAAATTTGTTGATGTCTGACTCGCTCAGAACTTTGTCGTCAATGTGGCAAAAGATTTATTTTTTTGATTAAATGCAGGATACTTTTAAACTTAATAAAAAAAAATGTATTGTATGAATTCTTTGAACTAACAAAGTCATCGCTGCATGCCAGTGGTTGGTCACAGTCATTGTTGTACAGGTCACTATTAGATCTCATGTCCAGCTCCAAGACTTTGTGATCCGAGTCCTACACAAGTTATTGCACAGCCTTCATCAAATGTAATGAAACTTAAATGTTTAAACTGAGTAGGAGGTAATATAGTACATTTTGACAATCTCTTAAAATAATAGCATAAGTATTTTTACCAGGTTTTTAAGAAAACACAAAGAAACTGATCCAAATTTTGAATATATGATATTTAGGCAAAAAAAACATTTTTGTTAAAAAAAAAAAAAGACTTATGCCTTTGTTTTAGGAAGGCATTTTCAGAAATACATGCTTTTAATTGGATCCATCTGTTGTGTCAACTGCCTTGATCAACTTTACAATACAGAAAAATACCACTGTGATGGTGAAAGCTTTAGTTATACCCGTCTGAACTGTCAGTGTGAAGACATTGTCCAGGAAGAGATTCAACTCACTGAAGTTAAGGATGAACTCACTGATATTACCAGTCATCAATGTGGATTCAGGAGACTTGAGCTATAAAACCTACAAACATGTGATTAGTGAACGACCAGCTCTGCTTCCTGAGGCACAGCTGCAGGTTTCACTGCAGACGTATGTCGTACTTGTTAAAATAATTTCTTTGTAAAAATCCTTGTCCTGCAATCCATCTCGCTGAGGTGCTCATCCCCAAGTATCTGCTTGAAGGTCTGTCTGCAGCTCCATGGAGTTCTTCCTCAGTGAACATGCAGGTTGGGTAGCTAACCTTCCTGCTGCCAGCTTTCCCTCCATTCATCACCAACCTGTTGTTGTTTGTCTCCAAGTCTGTCTTCAGGCATCACTAGCTAAACCAGACTTGATGGTTTGAGAGATACCCAACTATGCACTTTAACTCATCAGTGATGTGATCTGGTGTCTTTGGGTGTTTCAGTTCTCTTCATGGTGGACTCCATCTCCCAGGTGACCCTGCCCCCTTGATCAGACCCCTGTTGTGTAAAAGTGTCGTGGATCAAGCCTGGACCAGATGAGGGCACTGGTCCCCTGATACAGAAACATATGCACCAATTCTTTCCCGAAAAACTTGATACGAAATGCAGGCGCAAAAGGTACTCAGGAGATGATCAGAGTTTGATGCAGTAGAGTTTATTCTCATACAGAAGACATAAACCAGAGTCAATTGTCCAGACCAGGATTGACTAAAGAATTCTCTGTTGGGCTTTACTTTATATACCATACAGATTCCTCCTTCACAGTTCCTCTTTGGGGGACTAGTTGTTGCTCACTGTTCGAAAAAAAATAACAACTCACAGGCCCCGGAAACAATGTTGTCATTTCTCCTTCCCCCTATTTGTTATTAGGATGCCTAGCTTTATTTGCATCATAATACTGTTGCTTGAACCCCTTGCTTAACTCTCAAAGCCTTCACAGAGTGACACCAATATTTCTGAAGGGGCCTGCATGTATTCTTTTTAAAGGATCATCATACACCAGCCATATACCAGCCACTCTTCCTCCTGAGCAACAGTTCTGTCATTGTGTCATCATCTCAGATCTCCTTAAGAAAGCCATTTACATATGTATGTCATTAAATGTTCCTACACTTGATGTTTTCTCTGCAGAGTTCAGCAGGAGAGCTCAGAGGGCCTCAGTGGTCAGTCAGCCCCACAGCATCAAACAGACCTGGACTCCATATTTATGGTGTGTGCATGTACAAACAAACCTTTCACTATAAACTACAGATTAATGTTTATCTACCATTCATGGTGCTGCTCTGTTTGGACCAGCAACCTTCAGACTGACAGATGAATGACATGTGAGCTTTTAACTAAATGTTCAATTTATCATTCTGTTACAGTTGCTGGAGGAGAACATCGTCACTTTTGTAAAGAACGAGCTGAAGAAGATCCAGAAAGTTCTGAGTCCAGATTACCCAGAATGCTTAGAGAGTCAGAGGGAGGATGAGGAGGTGTTGGAGGATGAGGATGAGGAGCAGAGGAGGAGCAACAGAGAGGAGTTTCTGAAGATCACAATTAACTTCCTGAGAAGAATGAAGCAGGAGGAGCTTGCTGACTGTCTAAAGAGCAGTAAGTGGATTTCTTTAAAATGTAACATGATGAAAGATAAAATGGAGGCAACATGGGCAAAGCTCACATTTATAATTGCAGAAGTAAATATGCTGCACACATCTGCATCAGATCAGAAGCTGTTTGTCCTCAACTGATGACCTGAATAAAACTGACACAGGAGCAAAAACTACACAGACACAATTAAATGTTTAGATTCTCTGATTTTCTACAGGATACTCTCGCTGATTTGATTTAATTTGTTCATTCAGGAACTTGTGCTCCAGTGTGCCGACATAATCTGAAGTCTAACCTGAAGAAGAAGTTCCAGTGTGTGTTTGAGGGGATCTCCAAAGCAGGAAACCCAACCCTTCTGAATCAGATCTACACAGAGCTCTACATCACAGAGGGAGGGACTGCAGAGGTCAATGATGAACATGAGGTCAGACAGATTGAAACAGCATCCAGGAAACCAGACAGACCAGAAACAACAATCAGACAAGAAGACATCTTTAAAGCCTCACCTGGAAGAGATGAACCAATCAGAACAGTGCTGACAAAGGGAGTGGCTGGCATTGGGAAAACAGTCTTAACACAGAAGTTCACTCTGGACTGGGCTGAAGACAAAACCAACCAGGACATCCACTTCACATTTCCATTCACTTTCAGAGAGCTGAATGTGCTGAAAGAGAAAAAGTTCAACTTGGTGGAACTTGTTCATCACTTCTTTCCTGAAACCAAAGAAGCAGGAATCTGCAGGTTTGAAAAGTTCCAGGTTGTGTTGATCTTTGATGGTCTGGATGAGTGTCGACTTCCTCTGGACTTCCACAACACTGAGATCCTGACTGATGTCACAGAGTCCACCTCAGTGGATGTGCTGCTGACAAACCTCATCAGGGGGAAACTGCTTCCCTCTGCTCGCCTCTGGATAACCACACGACCTGCAGCAGCCAATCAGATCCCTGCTGACTGTGTTGACATGGTGACAGAGGTCAGAGGGTTCACTGACCCACAGAAGGAGGAGTACTTCAGGAAGAGATTCAGAGAAGAGGAGCAGGCCGGCAGAATCATCTCCTACATCAAGACATCACAAAGCCTCCACATCATGTGCCACATCCCAGTCTTCTGCTTGATCTCTGCTACAGTTCTGGATCTGTTGAAAACCAGAGAGGGAGGAGAGCTGCCCAAGACCCTGACTGAGATGTACATCCACTTCCTGGTGGTTCAGTCCAAAGTGAAGAACATCAAGTACGATGGAGGAGCTGAGACAGATCCACAGTGGAGTCCAGAGAACAGGAAGATGATAGAGTCTCTGGGAAAACTGGCTTTTGATCAACTGCAGAAAGGAAACCTGATCTTCTATGACTCAGACCTGACAGAGTGTGGCATCGATATCACAGCAGCCTCAGTGTACTCAGGAGTGTTCACACAGGTCTTTAGAGAGGAGAGAGGACTGTACCAGGACAGGGTGTTCTGCTTCGTCCATCTGAGTGTTCAGGAGTTTCTGGCTGCTCTTCATGTCCATCTGACCTTCATCAAGTCTGGAGTCAATCTGATGGAAGAAGAACAACCAACATCCCGTCTATCCAAAGTCTTCAGAGACAAAACTAAACTAAAACATTTCTACCAGAGTGCTGTGGACAAGGCCTTACAGAGTCCAAATGGACATCTGGACTTGTTCCTCCGCTTCCTCCTGGGTCTTTCTCTGGAGACCAATCAGACTCTCCTCAGAGGCCTGCTGACACAGACAGGAAGTAGCTCACAGACCAACAAGAAAACATCCCAGTACATCAAGAAGAAGATCAGTGAGGATCTTTCTCCAGAGAGAAGCATCAACCTGTTCCACTGTCTGAATGAACTGAATGATCGTTCTCTAGTGGAGGAGATCCAACACTCCCTGAGATCAGGACGTCTCTCCACGGATAAACTGTCTTCTGCTCAGTGGTCAGCTCTGGTCTTCATCTTACTGTCATCAGAAACAGATCTGGACGTGTTTGACCTGAAGAAATACTCTGCTTCAGAGGAGGCTCTTCTGAGGCTGCTGCCAGTGGTCAAAGCCTCCAACAAAGCTCTGTAGGTGCACACATCACTATCCAGATTAAATGTAGTTTCTATTTGTTCTCTCATGTTTTGCTGATTCCTCTCCAGGCTGAGTGGCTGTAACCTCACAGAGAGAAGCTGTGAAGCTCTGTCATCAGTCCTCAGCTCCCAGTCCTCTAGTCTGAGAGACCTGGACCTGAGTAACAACGACCTGAAGGATTCAGGTGTGAAGCATTTTTCTGCTGGACTGAAGAGTCCACATTGCAGGCTGGAAACTCTCAGGTCAGAATTAAACTGTTTTTAGAAGTAAACCCACTATGTTAACAGTTGTCTGCTTATTAGCTCCATTAGTGTCTTAGACTGTTACAATAATGAACATCTAGCAAGGAAATACTCTTATTTTAGAGACTTAATGGTGACCGTGTGTGTGTGTGTGTTTAGTCTGTCAGGCTGTATGATCTCAGAGGAAGGCTGTGCTTCTCTGGCCTCAGCTCTGAGCTCCAACCCCTCCCACCTGAGAGAGCTGGACCTGAGCTACAATCATCCAGGAGACTCAGGAGAGAAACTTCTGTCTGCTGGACTGAAGGATCCACACTGGAGACTGGAGACTCTCAGGTATAGACAGACAGACAGGTGGACATTCAGGTATAGACAGACAGACACACAATCAGGTGTGGACAGGTGGACAGACAGCAGCTGTCACTGGCCCTCATTTATCAAATGAGCGTACGTCAGAAAGTGAGCGTAAAGTGGGCGTGAGATGATTTATACGCAAGCCTCGGCATTTATCAATTTGGACGTGAGCGGAGGGTACGATCAGATCTCGCGTCTGCTGTCAGCTTGTGTATGCAAATTTGAGTCAGCGTATATATATTATCATTAAAACATCATTTAAAATAAATACACCCTGCGATCATGAAATTCTTTAAACAGAATACTTGCCGAGGATATTAAATGTTGTTGTCTTCTGCTGTTTACTGTTATAATTATTATTATTATTATTATTGTTATCCAGCTCCGACACCGGAGCGCCAGCGTCTCCTTCACCAGTGGTTCTGCCCGAGTAGAAACATTTCCAATCAGCGCTGCCACACGCTCCTCTGACTGGGACATCATTATTAGTAAATGTAAAGAGGTTAATAATATCTCTCCATCATAATAATAGCAATATTCAGATATTATATAGATTATTAGGCTTTATATATCACGATGTATAAATTAATTACTCAAACCTCACCGGGAGTTTAATAGTCCGCTACTTTGCTGACAGCACCACTGATTTCCTTCTTTTTCACTTTGTATGCTGCCAAACAAAACCAGTTTGTTGTGTTGCAGCTGTTGACCATCAGCGTTTCACTTTCTGACTCTGAGAAATTACTCTTCTTTTAGAATTAAAACTTACTTTAAAACAATGTTTACTTCCTTAAACCAAAAACCTATGAAAACTTTTAAGTCCATGCTCCAAATATAAAATATTCACTGAACTTGTTTGAATTTATAACTATAAGTACTTTTATTTCATAAACCTCTGTCGCTGCATATTTCTTTAATATGTCTATATTGCCCCTATTGTTAATTGTAACGGTGCACTTTGCTAATAAAGTTGACTTTAGGGGGGGGGGAAATCCTCTTTTTGGCCGTATTGTTCCCTTCGGTGTCGTAAACTCTGAAGGCGAGTCTTCTGAATCAGGTATATATTAGGGCGTGACATTTAAATGACGCTCGTTTCGAGCCGCCACATTTATCAACAGCCGATCATTTTTACGCTGGGATTGGAGAGATACGATCGTTTGATAAATCCCACGTGAACCCTGTCGTAAGACGAAATATACACTCAGATCTGCGCTGGTTTCTATACTCGCTTGATAAATGAGGGCCAATGTGTCTCTGTCTCTAACTGAGTGTCTCTGGTTGATGTTTAATGGTGATATGAAGTTGATTGTGACTGTGTCTCTTCCTGCAGGGTGGACCATGGTGGACTGCAGAGACTGAGACCTGGTCTGAGGAAGTGTGAGTGTATTTCAGCTTCATTCATCAGAACTCAGCTGCACATGTTACAGCACATTTAGACTTTTTATTGACTGAAGTTGGATGATGAATTTCTCCAGAGTTTCAATCAGGATTCAGCTTCTGTTTTCAGTCAGTGTGGCTGGAAAGATGTTAGAATTCAATCAATCCATTTCAAATCCACCAACACAAAGAAAGTGAACACAGTGATCCAACAAAACTAATAAATACATTTAATGAAGAGTGGAGCCAACAGAAAGCTGACTGTGTTTCTTCTTCTCTTGACTCTCACTGATTTTATACAAGAGTTTTGTTGCCTTCAGGTGCTGCTTGTAAACTTCACAAGTTTGACAGATAAAAGTTGTTGTGTTCCTTTAATATTCTTCTCTTGATGTTTTTAATACATCAGTGTTCAAAAACGTAAAAGTCATAAAAAAAGCAGGACATAATTAATGTGAACAGATGTTGAGAAGTTGAATAAAGTGAGTTGAGGTGGATTTACCTTCCAGTTCCTCCCTGACTGGGAGACCTGAGACCAGATGTACGACACATACGCACAAGAAAACATTGGGCCTCATTCACCAATATCTTCTTAAGAATCTTCTTAGATTCTTTCTTAAGTCCTTCTTAAGAAGGTTTCTAAGAAGACCCTACGTCAGATTCATCAACGTGTTCTTAAGCCGCTGAATTGTTCGCAGCCGTGTTCTTAAATTGATGAATGCCATCTCCTCGTAAGCTGAGCGGGCGTGCCAGGTGAGTCTAATTAACATAGGATTAGCATAGGTAACCGCCCATTAATGCCCATAAAAGGGCCCATAAAAAGGAGTGCAGGGCCGCCACACAGAGGAAACAGCAACAGAATGCCTAAAGAAAAGCGTAAATCCGTTGGAGCAGGTAAAAAGAAAAAAAAAAACTTTAGCAGTTCAGAACTAGAAGTTCTGCTGCAGGAGATCACTTGGAGGAGGAAAATTATATTTAGCAGCCTTAGTGCAGGTTGCAACAACACAAACAATTTATTTTCTGGAATAATACCATATATATATATATATATATGGGTCAATGACGTGACGCCCACATTTTTTGTCCGACTGTATTTTTTACAGTTAAAAAAAGGTTTAAACTCGTAAAAAGAAACCACAGGTATGCAGTATATCTCCCACATATAAACCTACTTTAACCTTTCAAAAACAGTTAGTTGTTGGCAATTTTTGCGCTCTTTAAAGTGTCAAAATATCATGTGGTGCGACTGTCCGGCCTTAATTTTTGTTTCGAAAACGTCTATAAAATTACCCTAAATCTGTTCAAATATATTTTCTTTCCCATTTGGCATGATTTTCAAAGTGTTTTTTGGTCCTGTGCAAATTTTCAAGGCATTTGTAGTTATAGTTCCATTATAACATATGAGCAAACTTTGTCCGAGGATGTCCATTTTATGAAATATCATGTGGTGCGACCATCAAGAAATTACCACTTTGGGACGTTAACTTTGAAATCCAGACCAAGACAGGAAGTTGCATCATCCAACAGTTTGCCAAGAACCCTTGGAGACAGCAAGCAGGTTTGTTAATCTTTCTCAAATTTGATAAAACATATCGCTTTTAACGGTTGGTATGTAGTTGCCATATCTGGATGTCATGTGGTATGACCTCAAAAAAATTATGAATATTAAGCTATTTCTACAAATATATATTTTGATTAGAAAATTTAAACTTGCCTTTTGTGTAAAGCTAGCTTGTTTTGTTAAAGGATGCTAATTATTTGCCTGTAAATGTTGACTGAACATGAAAATATCATTTGGTGCGACCAGGTATCATGTGGTGCGACCATTTTGATAATAGATATATGTCCTAGATAGGCAGTTATTGTGCTTTTATATTTAATTTAAGACTAACATACAAAAAATACTTTATGTTAACATTTTTTTGAATAGTTTTTTGTACAATTTGAGTATTGTTTTCTCAGTATTTCAGAAATGAAATTTAACATTTAGTTTTTTGTACAATATCATGAGAAAAATGTAAAAAAGGATGGAGCATGCAATTTCACTGTGGTAATTATGTATGCATTAGTAATTTGTCATTTATTTACTGTTTTAATCTATTTTACCAGATGCCACTTTCAAGCAAAACAAAAACCGCTCACCATAGGCAGCGTGTTAATGCTGACCCAGTGGCAAGAGAGGAGTACCTTGCTAGAAGAAAAGAAAGCTATCAGAAAAGAAAACAACAGGGAAAGATTCTACATGTAAAGTCAGATTATCTGCCACAGAGAGAGAAAACTTAACAAAGAGAGAAATGGAGGGCTGCATCTTGTGCTTACAGAGAAAGGAATGAATGCCTGGGCTAAAAACTGCCTGCAGTTAACAATATATCCCCCACTTTGACATATGCATTAAAATACCCAAAAGTAATGTTATGATTTTCAAGTTTGATGAAATCATTATGCATCATCACCAACTGTTTTAATAGAAGCACACATTTGTGGCTTTGTGAATGATTACATGATTTACTATAATACAAGGTTCTGATGAAAATAGTATGATAAACATAATTGACTCATTCTTTTGTCAAGTTACTGCAGTTACTGTATGTTTGATGGATTTATAAAAAAATTAAAATGGTTATGAAGTCTTTGTTTAAAACATCCAATTTTTGTGCACTTGTGTTTGAGATTGTTTTACTTTTAAAAATGTTATTAAAAAAACATTTCAGGACACCAAGGCAGTGTGGTGCACATTCAGATCTTTATTGTAAAGTATGAAATGTTTGTTCAAAACAAAGTGCGTTTATGTTTGAGATTTTTCATGTTTCTGAAAATGTAATTAAATTGTTTTATTTGTATTGTTATTATTGTAATTTCATAATTATCAGATGTAATTGTATGTTTTGTATTAAAAGTATTGTTTATTGACCTGTTTATTGACCTATATTTATTATATAATGTCTTCATGTCATTTGGTGCGACCACTCATCATGTGGTGCGACCAATAAAAGCAGTAACTGTGTTGAATTCAAAATGTAATATCTAGTTTCTGTAGCTGGAATATTAATCACTGATACAGTATACTTAGGTGACTGGTAGATTTTATTTTTTTAAATCAATATAATGAAATTTAGAAGAACTATAGTTGTGTCAGCACAATGAAAAACGGGACTGTAACACTATGGAACAAAAATATGAAATCATTATTGACAAAATATCAAAAGAAATTTAAATACTTGTTTCTAAACACTTTAAATAACTGAGAACTTGTAAAAAAAAAGTTAAGCACATTATGGAAAATAACTAATTTTAAGATAAATCGCGGTCGCACCACATGATGTTTTTTAAGGCCATGGCCGATTCATATAGGTGAAAAAAACACTAAAAACGCTTCATTTCATTTTTTATTTTAATTTCTGTGTGCACAACATTCAGAATGTTTGAACAATTGCAATAGATATGCTATTTTTTTGTGTTTTAAATTTGGCCTGTTGAAAACCCTTATACGTCATTGACCCATATATATGTATATAAAACGTGTGCCCTGTAAGGCAGGAGTTTACCATAGTGTGTAAGCTCAAAATATGTCTTTAGTATTGGACTGAGGGGTTGCAACCTTGGCTTGATTTTATTTTTAATTTTATTTATCACATATGAAGTCCTGCAGAGCCAACCTGCAACAGAACCAGAACAGACAGAGCCTCCTGCAGCAGTAATATATCTGCCATTGTTTTGTAGCCGTGGATGGAGAAATGCCACCTATAAATAGGGTGGTATCACTAATGGACGGCATGATTTCCAATTTACTTGATTCATGTTAAAGCGTTGGCACATTTAATTTAATTGAAATGAAAAATGAAAAAAAAAAAAAAAGATTAGTAAATAAATAAATTCATAAATATGAGGGAAATGTCACTGTAATGTATTTTATTGAACTTAACAAAAGAAGACAACTCAACCAGGCCAACATGTCAGCACTGAAATGTGCTTAAGACTCCTGAGTGTTGGTAGGATTTGTTCTTACCTAAGAAAAATCCTGGATAAGAAAAAAATTCATGAATGCCACAATCTACGTAAAATCTTCGTGAGTAGGACTTAAGAACAAATTTGTTCTTAAGAACGGTTCGTGAATGAGGCCCATTGTGTTTGCATATTTGTGTGTTGAGTTTCTTGCATCTGGCCCCTGGTGGATGAAAAGCACCTTAAAGCCAGTTGGTGGAGCCACAGCCCTCTGATATTCATTTAAAAATCCAGACTGTGGTGAAAGTTTTCTGTAGCAGTGGACAGTTTGACATTTGATGATCAAAGATCTGAACTTTGTGCTGAATGTGACTCTTTGGTGGAGCTAATAACAGTTTAATAAAGCAGATGGTTCAGAGCTGCTTTGTGCTGCAGTGGAAGATGATGTGTCACTTTTATTAGTGAGACTTTATTCACTACGTGTGTTTATTGATGTGGATCTCCATCAGCTGTCATCCTCGAGTCCACACGAGGAAAAACACACAATATTACTGACATGTTGACTCTCGTGTTAACTTGCTGTTACAATGTCAAACTTTGAATGGTTTTCTTTCAGTAATTGTCAGTAAAGTTGTTAATAAATCAGCAGATGATAACCTGCAGCTGTTTTGTGTCTTGTTCTCTCCATCAGATGTCTGTGAACTGGAACTGGACACAAACACAGTGGGCAGAAGACTCAAACTGTCTGACAACAACAGGAAGGTGACAGGTGTGATAAAGGATCAGTCATATCCTGATCATCCAGACAGGTTTGACTACAGTCCTCAGCTGCTGTGTAGAACTGGTCTGACTGGTCGCTGTTACTGGGAGGTCGAGTGGAGAGGAACAGTTTCTATATCAGTGAGTTACAGAGGAATCAGGAGGAGAGGAGACAGTAAAGACTGTTGGTTTGGAGGGAATGATCAGTCCTGGATTCTGAGGTGCTCTGATGGTGGTTACTCTGTCTGCCACAATAACAGAAGAACAGACCTCTCCTCCTCCTCCTCCTCCTCCTCTGGTAGAGTAGCAGTGTATGTGGACTGTCCTGCTGGCTCTCTGTCCTTCTACAGAGTCTCCTCTGACTCTCTGATCCACCTCCACACCTTCAACACCACATTCACTCAACCTCTTTATCCTGGGTTTGGGTTCTGGTCACCTGGTTCCTCAGTGTCTCTGTGTCCTCTGCAGGTCTGAGAGTCTCTCCTGTGGACAGAAACTCTGCTGACTGAAATCAAAGTTCAGTCTGTTCACCATCACTCACACTCTGCACTGTGAAGCAGATCTGTCTCAGACTCAAACACAAAACATTCATTTGTCTGATTTCATCTCTTTGATGATCAACATGTTTCACTAGAAACACTTCCTGATGTGTAACATCTGCCTCCTCCCTGGTGCTGTGATTAAAAGTGACTCTCTGGGACACACTGTATAAACAATGTAAAGTGTATCTGTGTCCATGTACACATGCTGTAATAAACTTGTATTAAATTGTATGTGTTTTTAGGGACGGTGCAGGAAGCTTTGTGAAGCTTTGAGGCTTCAGACTCAGCAGCAGCACAGTGACATCTGCTGGTTTATAAACCTCACAGCAGCGTAAATATTTACAAAAAATATATGTATATTTTGTTAACATTTTTTAAATCCCATGTCTTTTACTCTTACGTGTCTTTGATAGTCTATTGATGCATTTTGCACCCTTTGGACCCCTTCGTGGCAAAAATGTACATGCATAAATAAACTGCTATTAAATCACCATACATCAATATTTCTGCCTTTTTTCATAAATCTCTTAAACAACTTCAATTATGCCCAAAACTACAAAACATTCAATAATTTTCGGGATTTAAACCTTTAAAATGCCAGTTTATATATTTAAATTATTTCATAATTTCTTCTGGAAACCCCCCCCCCCACAATAAAATGAATTATTTTCAGCAAAAGGTAATAAAATTTAAAAATGACCCAAAATGCTAAAAATGGCTGTATTACTCTGTTGATGCATATTAGATTATCATCTGTTCAAAAATGAAAGAAAAACACAATATTATATAATGTAACAAAAAAACCCATCATATTAAAGTATGGCAAAAAAATTCAAAAGGTAATAAAATTTTAAAATGCCCCAAATGCTTTAAATGGTTTCATTATAGTGTGTTGATACATATTAAAGTGTTGTTGGTACAAAAATTACAGGAAAACACCATATTTTAGAATTTCCAAAAATAGAACAAAAAACAGCATACATTTTGAGATGTTCAAAATTTGAATAAAAAGTCATAGCCTACTATATGTTCGTGCATGTCGAAATTTTTTTTTTTTTAGATGCCCCGATACATAGTCTGTTGATACGTAAAGTAGGGTGGCTTTTCCTGAAATCACAAGACAAAAAACACATTTTGAGATGTCTAAAATTTGGAAAAAATGTTAAATGGCCCGATACTCTAAAAATGGTCTCATTATGGTCTTTTTATACTTGAAGTAGGGTTGCTTTTCCTGAAATCACAAAAAAAACCCTCCACATTTTAAGATGTCCAAAATTTACCAAAAAATCATATTATAGCATGTCAAAATTTTTGGGGACCAAGTTGCAAAATTTTTTAAATGCCCCGATTCTCTAAAAAATGTCTTTTTATGGTTTGTTGATACGTGTAGAAGGCTTGATTTTCCCAAAATCCCCCCCAAAAACCTCCACATTTTAAGATGTCCAAAATTTAAAAAAAAAGGTCATACTATAGAATTTTTTAATTTTTGTTGGAAAAAGTAAAGAATGATTCAAATGGCCAGATACTCTCAAAATGGTCTTATTATGGTGTTTTGAGGGTTGCATTTCCCGAAATTACAAAAAAAACAAAAACATTTTAAGATGTCCAAAATTTGAAAACAAAAAAAAGTCATTCTTTTTTTGTTGGGAAAAAGTCACTAAATTATTGAATCCCCCGATACTCTCAAAATGGTCTCATTATGGTCTGTTGATACGTGTAGAAGGATGGCTTTTCCCAAAATAAAATATAAAAAATACCATGTTTTGAGATGTCCAGCATTTGATTAAAAAAAGTCATACTATAGCATGTCAAAATTTTGGGGCAAAAAGTCGCACATTTTTTAAATGCCCCGATACTCTCAAAATGGTCTTATTACTGTTATTACGCGCTCACAGAGAGATGATTGTGAATGTGCCTCAGGTCTCGGAGGAGGACGGAGAGGTGGGTCGGGTTTAGACCAGGGTGGGAATTTCACGCTGCCCCGCACTTTGGCCTTGATGCCCTGTGAAAAAATGTTCAATTTACGGCCAAGGTGGCCTTAGCGCCCGTGTCAAAGTTCCAGTATAAACACAACGCTAGTGACTCAGTGGGCAGATGGAATTATACAGCCATCCTATTGGTCAAACCCCGACCCACTCTCCTCCTTCAGACATGCATCAACACATGGCTCATTGAATATTCTAATGAGCCATGTGTTGATGCAGGACAGGTAAGCTAGCGGGACAAGCTGTTTTGATATGTTGTGACTGAAGTATGTGGTAGTATTTGACAGAACTTAACATTTACGTTTTTATAGAAAGTACTATTGATAGGTAATTACCATTGTATTAGCCTATTTAAAGTCGACTCGTTAACGTTACATTTTTGCGTCATGAAAACTAGCATAGCTAGCTAGTTGGGATAGCGCTAACGTCTTCCCTACCTCAGGGACAAGGGCTCCACATTTAGCTGATGTAGATTCACCTCAGCAGGTTCCTTTTTATGGCAGGAGGCATTTCTCTTTCCTTACTCTTAGATGAACTCAGGCAGGAGATTCATTTTGCCATCTTTTCAAAACAGGTTCATTTGTCATTTTCCAAAAAGGTTATTTCTGATATATTTAATATATTGTGCACTGCACTGTGTCAGGAGAAAGTGTATCTGATACTTCTGTGTTTAGATCTCAGTGGTGGCTGTTGTCTTTCTCTACCAGTATTTGTCTGAACCTTCTCACTTCTATGGCCAGACTCTAACACTGTTTCAGCCTCTCTCTCTCTCTCTCTCTCTCTCTCTCTCTCATACTCACAGTCTCTCTTAATGCAATGTTTTACAGTATGATGTTTTTCAATGTTTTTAAATTAAAACAAATATTTTAATACATAATTAGTGTTTCTTGGTGAATGAGAATGTTAAAGGTCCCATATTATGCTAGTCTGAACTGTGTAATACATGTCCAATGGTCCTTAAAATCAATATTATGAAATCAACTCTAAAAAATCGCTCACATACAGCCTGAAACAGGCTGCAGAAGCCGGCAGTTTCTGCCTCATTGAATACAGAAGCTGTTTTGGGTGGGCGGAGAAACTATGTTAATGAGGCGCTGCTCTGATTGGCTGCCTAAAAGGCTTGGCTTCCTGGAGGAGGTGGCTACGCACAGAGCCGCCTCTATCAGCTCACTTCCTGCCACGCTGAAAAAAACAACAACATGGCACTTCAGGAGTACCGCAGGCAGGATCAAATATTGTGAGAGCGTCCATATTTGACCCGGAGTCTGACCCTGAACAGGAGGAGGCAGCTGTCCAAGTGTTGCAGCAAAGGCTACAGCTGGATGTCTGTCCGTGGTGGTTGAAATGTCACTGTTGTTCATATTACCTTGCCTGGCATGTGTATGTGCTAACGTTTGCGTCAGCTATATTAGCTAGAAATATAAAGTCAGGACACAATTGTAACCATTTACAATTAAACAGTGATATTCTTTTACCTGCCGGAGTGTGCACACTTTGTCAGTGTGTGTGTTTCTTTTGGTTTATTTTATTTTTTGTGTGTTGTTCACCAATGCTGGGGTTTAGAATTTCACTGTTTTATTTCTATCATTACTGTTCCATGACAAATCTGACAGTAGTCATTGTATTGGCCAGAAATAAAAACAAAACAAATTCACACTGACAGGATGTAACGTTAGTTATATAGAGTTATTGAAAAATAAATTGGGGGAATAGTGATCCTGTTGTATCAGGTTACAGTTTGATATCTTCCCACCCAGTTTAGGATTAGCATCATTGTGTGTGTTCTACATTATTTCATAACATAACATTGTCTATTCGTTTTTCAACAGGTGCTTATGTGGGAATTGTGCAACAATGCCCACAGAGCAAGAAAACGTGTGCTGCATGGAGATCCCACAGGTATCATTACCAAATAACATAAATAAGAGTTACAGGTAAAATGGTCTTTTAGTTAGAAGAAATGACTGAACTACCTGTTTTCATTTATTAGGTTAGAAGAAGAGTAAACCAGCTCCAGGATCCACCAAGATGTATGCTTGACCATCCTGGTCTTGAGCCTGTATGTTTAAATATATTCTCTTTGCAGAATGCTAATAACATATATCCAGCTGACTATGAGCCTTTGTGGTTTAGAAGTTTAGAGCAGTAAGTATCCCTTTGCATTCAAAGAATAACATTTGCCAAATAATATTTTGAACATGACTTTTGATTTTACTGTATGTCAATAAATGTAAGTAAAACAAATGTTTGTATTATGTTATCACTCTATGTAGTAAAAGTACACAGTTAAGTATTGCACTTGAAGTGTGCAGGACAACACCCAGGGTTACTGAAAAAGAAATGGCATATAATTCTACACACACTTCAATTATACAGGGTTGCAGCGGTATTCTGTGTTGGAGCAAATAACAGTTGTCATACCATGGTCCTTCACCTATCTAATGTATTCAATTCATTTTAGCTAAATATCAACTTTTTTAGCATACTTACATGAAATACAGTTTGAGTTATAATTATAGTCGAGGTTTGTTGCAATTCCGTGCAAAGGTCAAGGTCAAGGTCAAGGTCACGTTTATTTATAGAGCACTTTATATACAACCAAGGTTGACCAAAGTGCTTTACATAACTGAATCACAACAAAAAATCCAATGCAATACAAGATACATAATTGAATAACAATAAACTCACAAAATAAAAATAAAAGACAATTTAATCTAATAATATATGACATGAGATGTGCAATCCAACACAACACACAGAAACAAACTTTCTTCTCACGCAGGTTCAAAGGCCTGGGAGAAAGATTTAAAATTGTCCAGTGTCTTTGACGACCGGATATGCAGTGGTAAACTGTTCCACAGCTTCGGGGCAGCCACTGCAAAAGAGCGATCGCCTTTAGTTTTTAGCCTGCATTTAGGCACATCCAGGTAGGACTCATTTGCAGACCTCAGAGCTCTGGTCGGTCTGTGAACCTGTATCAGCTCGGTCAAATATGCTGGAGCCAATCCGTTTAAAATTTTAAAAACAAACATCAGGATTTTAAAATCTATTCTGAAACGGACAGGAAGCCAGTGTAGAGAGGCCAGAACTGGGGTTATGTGTTCCCGTTTCTTTGTGCCTGTTAAAAGACGCGCTGCAGCGTTCTGTACAAGTTGCAGGCGTCGCAATGAGCGCTGGTCTAGACCTACATACAGCGAGTTGCAAAAATCCAGCTTTGTAGAGATAAAAGCATGAATAACCTTCTCCAGGTCACTAGGAGAGAGGTACGGTTTTACCTTGGCCAGAAGTCGCAGCTGGAAAAAGGCACTTTTGACCACATAGCCGATTTGTTTATCTAGTTTAAAATCACTGTCGAAAGTGACACCAAGGCTCTTAATGACAGAGCACTTTTTTGAAACCAAGGAGGGGGGCAGAGCATCAGCACAGTCACTGTAATGTTTATGACGCCCAAACACAATGACCTCTGTCTTGCTGTCATTCAGATTTAGGAAGCTGAGGCTCATCCAAGTCTTGATGTCAGCTATGCAGTCCAGTAAAAGAGTGTACAGAGTCTTTACAATTCATTTGTAAAGGAAGATAAATCTGAACATCATCAGCGTAACAATGAAAAGACACATTATGTTTGCGGAGAATGGAACCAAGGGGCAACATGTACAATGTGAACAGTAAAGGGCCTAGAATAGACCCTTGAGGCACCCCACAAGTAAGAGGGGTCACACTAGAAGAGAAATCTCCCAAATGCACGGAGAAACTCCTATCGGTCAGATAGGACTGGAGCAGCATGAGGGCAGCACCCTTGATACCAACATGATGCTCCAGGCGTGAGAGCAGGGTCCTGTGATCTACCGTGTCGAATGCAGCAGTCAGATCCAATGTCACCATGATGGCAGCACATCCAGAATCAACAGTTAAAATAAGATCATTAAAAACTCTTAAAAGGGCAGATTCTGTACTATGACGAGGTCTAAAACCAGACTGGAACTTTTCGCAAATGTCATTTTTTTCCAGAAATGATACCAGCTGGGTAGCCATTACCTTCTCTAACACCTTGGACAGAAAGGGGAGTTTAGAGATAGGCCGAAAATTAGCAAGGATGAATGGGTCAAGGCTAGGTTTTTTGATAAGTGGCTGCACTATAGCATGCTTAAAAGGAGCGGGAAAACAGGCTGAGCTAAAACAAGCATGAAACAGTAATAAAATGAATGAGCCCACAGAATTAAAAACCTTTTTTAGGAGACGAGGGGGAAAGCTATCAGAAGGGTAAGTTGTGGGGCGTAGTTTCTGCACTAAATCCAACAGCTGAGACAGCGATAAAGGTTTAAACTGGTCAAAAACAGCAGGGCACATCGGGGAGCTGGAGGGGTCAGAGGCAACAAGAGGCGGTACTGATCGCAGAGCAGAGATTTTGTTGACAAAGAAATCAAGAAAACTGTTACAGAGAGCAGGTGATGGCACAATGGGATCAGTGGTGCATGGGTTTAGAACATTGAACAAAACCTTTGGCCTGTTGATGTTGTTTGAGACAAGGTTTGAGAGGTAACCTGCTTTGGCAGCTTTAACAGCATTCTGATATTCCAGAAGACAGTCCTGCATTATTCCACGAGATACGTGTAGCTTATCTTTCTTCCACCTCCTTTCAGCACGCCTACATGAGCGCCTGAGAGCTCGGATAGAGTCATTTATCCACGGTTCAGACAGGGCCTTGACAGATTTTTTCCTCATAGGGGCGATAGAGTCAAGGATGCTAGTACATTTTGTGTCAAAAATAGCTACAAGCTCTTCAGGACACAGACAACCCAGCTCATCCATGTGTGAACTTACAAAATCATCGAAAGCCATGGAAAACATCAGTGTAGTATCCGAGTTTATAACACGGTAACGACGGGGAGCAGGACGAGTTTCAACAACAGAGCAAGGGACAGTAGCAGAGAACAAAACAGGCAGGTGATCAGAAATGCAAGCGCTACTACAGATCTCGTCCACAAAAACAGGCACTCCTAGAGACAACACTAGGTCTAATGTGTGACCTTTTTCATGTGTTGGGCCAGAAACCCACTGGGTCAGGTTAAAAGAGTCGATCAGAGATAGGAAGTCCTTTACCAGAGGTTTGGTCTCACAACACACATGGATGTTCAGATCACCTTGAATTAAAACATGTTCATAGTCAACCATAACACCAGAGAGGAAACTTTCAAAATCCTGTATGAACTCCTTATTATGTTTCGGAGGACGATACACCACTGCAAACAACATTGGAGGAGAACAATTAAGTTCAAAAAGCTGCAGCTCAAAACTGGCAAATGTGACAGATGGAATCTGCCGACAGTGGAAACAGGATTTATATACACAAGCTACTCCACCACCCTTCCGCGGAGAGCTAAGAAAAGTACAGCCAGGAGGGAGAATTTCTGAGAAGGCTATGGACTCACCAGCACGTATCCACGTCTCCGTCAGGCACATAAAATCCAGTTCACGGGATGTGAAAAAAATCGTTCAGGAGAAACGTTTTGTTTGCTAGCGATCTAGCATTAATCAAAGCTATCTTCAGTGTGACCTGGGGAGTCACGGTGGTCGATGTCGCGGCACGGCCTAGCGGGCGGAGGTTTGCGTGCACAACGCCGCCTCTGCGCGCTCGGTGGTGTCCAGGAGAAAACGCCGACGTCAGGCCATGGACGGCTGGAGCCACCGGGGGTCCGGGTGAAGCAGCAGGGAAAAGCAGCGGACTGGGCGACAGCGTCAGACCGGGAGAAGAGTAGCTTTGCATCAGTAGCAGGCCCTGAGGTAGAGAGATCCTTTTCGGGCCGGCAGAAAACGTCCATTCGGAGGCACCAGCAGGAGGGCTGGGAGCTACAGCTCGTATCCAGGGACTCCTGAGCTGCAGTGAACATCTCACAGCAGAGGAATAACACAGACCTTCACGTCTGAGGCGAGGGTCGGACACACAGGAAGCCGACAGGTAAGCCTTAACTTTCACCAGCACACCGGCCCGTTTCCCTCGTCTTTTTCGCCGCTTCTTCCAGGGAGTGGCGCAAGGTGTGCGGTGCAGGTGAGCTGGGATATCCGCCAGCAGGGGAGGGAGATTTGCGGTCCAGTCCGCCGGATCGTGTCTTCTCAGTTCCGTCTCAGCAGAGGCTCGGATGTTAAGAAGAGTTTGGCGATCATAAATAAGTAGAGCCGACACATTCGGACAGCAGAAACAGATGAACAGGGCAACAGCAAACAATACAACCAACAGCACAGCTCAGCTCAGAATGGAGCAGTGATATCCTCTACATTAGTGAATATGGGTATATTCACTAATGTAGAGGATATCACTGCATACATTCATGTATTTTAATGTGTAATGCGTTGCGGTCCGGTGATGGTGGTGTAGTCGCTGCAGCGGTTGTTGGTGCCGCCGGTACCGAAGACGTTTCATAATATAAGCCCATATTCATGAATGTTATGAATAGTCCTCGGGGAGCCGAGCTAAGAGCAGACAGACGGCCGTATGTCACTCAGAACTGCTGCCACGGTAACATATTCAGATATTTAATGTGATTAAACACACCGGAGCTTTTCACAGCAGCTCAACATGTCTGAAGCTAACACAACCACAAATACACTGAAAATACCTCCAGGAGTTCATTATTATCACATTAAAGCTTCAAAAGATAGCTGGAATTATAAAATGTGCCATGTTGAGATTTATATTTTTAATTTGCTACTTTGTTCGCTTTTATATTAATGCACCTATTTATTTATTTATTGTCCTATTTTACATTTATTCATTTTAATGTATTTATTCTTGCACATATGTACTTAATTGTAATTTAAATTAATGTATTATCAATTAATTTATTAAATGTATTTATTTCAAGACTTTACCTGATGATACGCTTCATTATGAATAAAGAAATGTATTACGAAAATAATAAATAAATAAATAAATAAATAAATAAATAATAAGAGTATAAAGTACAAAGTGAAATAATGAATAAATATTTGTTTTTGCATTCATGTTTTATTTGTAATTAAAACATTTAGTTATGTTTCTGAAGTGGAGCCTGATTGTTCACATATAATAATGAATAAATATGATAAATAAAATATATTTATATTCCTGCTGCTGTGAATGTTGCAGATCAAGTCAAAGAAAAAGCAGAAGATGAATGTTGTTGTTCCACAGTTTGTCCAGCAGGGAGCGCTGTGGGATCAACTCTTCACAGCTGACACACTGTCCAGCTGCATGATGGGAAATGTAGGATCAAGTGTTTCTGGAGTCAAATAATCCGACTTTTCTCCATGTTTTCTCTAATAAAATGTGTATAAATCAGACGATGAATGATTGATGAACAAAGCTCAGCTCAGAATGGAGAAAGTTTGGTCAAAGTGCTGCTCAAGTGGAGATTTCTGCCTCACAGATTGAGGGAAAACCAACAACAACAACAACAACAAACAAACAACATTTTTAAGATTATTTCTTTTAACTGAACACAAAAATCTAAAATGACAGACATTTTCTCTAAATTAAAAACCCAACTGTTACTTTAAGTTTTACACCAATAATAACAAATTACCCCCCCAAAAAAACATGTTCAATAATATTTCTACAATATTTCTTCTACTTTCTTAAATCAGAAACAAATAAAAGTAAAATAACAATAATTATCAGGAATTAAATATTTACAGCTCATTATTAACAACACAACTGTTAATTCTAGTTTAATGTAAAAAAAATAAAAAATACATTTATTCAGATTTTTTCACAAGAGAGTTACTGTATTATTTATACAGCTTACTTCTACTTTAAAATTACAATATTTAATGTCAATCTCATTAGTTTTATATTTATGTTTACTTTTACAGTCAAACACTGAAACACCTGATTTTACAGAAGTTAAACATTTTCACAATCGTTTTTAATTCATGTTTTTATAAAATTACAGATATTATCTGTTAATTAACATGCCAATTTTTACTTTAAGTATTATGCCAATAAAAGTTGATATTTATTTCTCTTTTTTTCCAGGAAAGTTGCTGTATTATTTAGTTTTTCAGTTTACATCTCTTTTGTAAAATTAAAAGTAAAATTACAATAATTATCCATAATTAAATATGTAGCTATGAGGGTTTATATCCATACTAAAAATGTAATGTTTTTCTAATTTAAATATTTTTACATTAAATCTTTAAATCTTAAAGTTTTGTATTTATGGTAACTTTTAAATTTAAATGTAATTTCACGGAGAATGAAAACATTTTTGCACTTTGAATTTTTTTTTTTTTATACATTTTACAGACATTATCTTTAAATTAAAAACCCAACTGTAATTTAAAGTATTATACAAGAATAAGAAGTTAGAGAAAACTTATTGTATTATTTATAAAGTATTTCTGTTGATTTACTGAATTAATAATAGAAATGTAAAAAGTAAATTACAATAATTATCTTTAATTAAATGTGTTGCTCATTGGTTTATGGTCATTAAAACTATTTAACGTTTTTCTCTGTAATTTTGTGTTCAATCAGAAGTTACTTATAAAAAGAATGAAGTTATTTTCTGTAAAATTAGATTTAAATTTAAAAAGCACACATAAATATGAACCTAAGAAAAATAAAAAATAAAAATGTTAAACTCACAGATTTCACAGTGAAACTTCCCCAGTTGATTACTGACATGAAGACAATTATTGTTTGTGTTACAAGTTTTCTGTTTAAATATTTAAATGAGGTGTTACCTAACGTTCACTTTTGGTGAATTTAGGAGAAATCTACAGACGCAAATAAACAAAGTGAAGTTAAAGAAACATGTTCTCTTTCCACCAGTCTGAAAGAAGAACAACATTTACATTTAACCTGAAACCTGAAGAGTTTAACCTGCTGCTCTTTACATCACTTCTGATTATTTCACTTTACAGAACTCAGCAGAGGCTCCATAATCATAAAGGCGAACTCCAGCGTGGAGCGGCTGAGTGAATGTGGTCTGGACTCTGTGGAGGAGGGTCATGGCTTCAGAGACGCTGTAGAAGGACAGAATACCTGCACTGTGATCCAGGTACACTCCCACTCTGGAGGACCAAGGACCTGAGACGGGAGTTTGGACGTTGTTGTGCTGAAAGTTATAACTGATATTGTTACAATCTAACAGCCAAGATTTGTCATTATATCCAAACCTACAGACATATAACCCCCCTGCTCTGCTGATGTTCTTGTATGAGACTGCTACATTAACTCCTCCTGTCCCGCTCCCCTCCACCTCCCAGTAACAACGTCCAGTCAGACTCTCTCTACTCAGGACCTGCTCATATTGAGTGAATCTGTCTGGATGATCAGAATAAGACTGTTGACTTGTAAATGTTACTTTCCTGTTCCCTTCAGATAATACCAGCTGTCTGTTTACTGTCGTGGCAACATGTAGTTAGTCGTCATGGTGACCATCAGCTGTGCTGCAGTCCCAGCCAATCACGGTGGGAGAC
Organism: Centropristis striata; assembly: GCF_030273125.1. Lineage (NCBI taxonomy): Eukaryota > Metazoa > Chordata > Actinopteri > Perciformes > Serranidae > Centropristis > Centropristis striata. The sequence goes on along the minus strand of NC_081538.1, from coordinate 31,009,366 downwards.
GACCACAAAAAGGCAGCCGTAAAGAGTAATGTCGGCCTTTTGCTTGCTGGAGGCTGGGTCACGTCACTCCTGTGCATCCTCCATTCCCGCTCCCGTGTAGTGACAGGCTTGTTTGGGTGTTGCTGCCATAGATATATACCTTTCCTATATATATATATATATATATATATATATATGTATATACATATATATATGGTTGCTGCTGTGTATTAACATGATTTTAGTTTTTGCAGAGAGTTTTCTAATCTAGCTTTGTGCATTTAGCATTTGTAATGCAATCTTTTGTGTTTACTGTTTTTTTTTTAAATAATTTCTTTGTGTTTTTATCTGTGTTTTTTGTAATTTTGTGTGTGCTTTTGTGTGTTTTTGTGTGTGTTTTTGGTTTGTTTTTCATGTTTATGTGTTTTATGTGTGTTTTTTTCTAACTCTAAATTTTCTAACTGGTTGCTCTCTGGTCTCCCCCATTCAGGAGCTGAGCCTCCGGTGGTGGATTGGTATTGCGTTTGCACTTGGTTGATCTACACCCCTGCCCGTCCTCTCCACTCTGCATCAGCCAAACAGCTGGTGACTCCCACCCTGCGTGGGTCAACTTGCCTCAAAACCTCCTTCAGACTTTTCTCTATCTTGGCTCCCAAATGGTGGAACGAGCTCCCCACCGACATCAGGACCTCAGACAGCCTGGACATCTTCCGCCGCAGGCTGAAGATCTATCTCTTCCAACAATACCTCGGCTAAGTCATGGTCATCTAACATATATATTTATTTAAAAAAAATTGTTCTTCTTCTTCTTCTTCTTTTCTCTTCTTTTCTTCTTTAACATATAGCACTCCTGTAGCGATGACAGTTAGCTCTTAAAGTTATGTACTTACTTGATTCCTGTGGTCTATGTCTAGTACCATCAGGTTGAATGCACTTATTGTAAGTCGCTTTGGACAAAAGCGTCTGCTAAATGACATGTAATGTAATGTAATGTAATGTGTTACACAGTTGATTGTTGTGTTTGTTAGCGCGGGGTGTATGTTTGGTGCCAGACGTGCAGAGGTGTGAACGTGGGCGGGGAGACTACCTGTCACATGGCTCAAACCTGACATTATTTCTTCTCCACCTCTCAAACTGCATATTAAAATCGATTTTCACACCCAGATCATGTCATCTCTTCTATCTGTCATGCCTTCAGTAAACTTCCTCTGCAGTAACTGTCAACCTGACCACAGTCTGCTCCGCTTCCCCTCCCCTCTTCTCTTCTCCCTTTCTCCCTCTCCCCCTTTGCTCGCTCGCTTCCCCTTTCAATTTTTCATCTGTCGTTTCACTTCTGTATCGCTGCGAGTCTGCTGTGACTACCCTACATGGTTCCCATGGCGACCAAGGGAGTCTGCATAACAGAGCATGACCGGCAGATAAGAACTGAACCTGGGGTCACGCATTTTCCTGGAACTGATGGTCTCCTGACTGTTTACACCACTAACCAAACCCCGTTGTGGCATCTCAAGTCCAGACTAGGTCTGGCCAAAAACAGGAAACTCCGTCTTGGTACACTCATCGATGTGAACGAACAAGATATACAGACACAGCGGGGCGCTTTCCTCTTACTGGGACACGTAGATCAGGTTGATCAATTGGTTATTGACATACTTATTAGGGCCGGTATCAGAACTCAATACCTTTAAGGTACTGACCAAAATATCCCAGTACCAAGTTAGAACTCCTCCAGTCGAACCGTACCTGCAATCAATTATTTTTGTACCTAGATCTAAAAAATATTGACCATTATATATATATATAGTTTTAATTACAGCTAAACACTGCAAGCATTTTTGAATCTTATATGACATGTGATTCACTATAACCAGCAGCTACAATCCATACAGACTGGCCCTGAGGTTACATTTGTGTCTTTATCAAGCAATGAAACTTGCAGCTTTGCTCTTTGCAAAATAGTCAAAACTGTTTTATGTCAGCTAATTAAAAGTTGTGATCAAAATGTATTGCTGCGGATCAACAACTTTTGTTTGCAAATTCAAACATTTTTCTTGATATTCAGCTGAATCTTGTGGGCGGGACCTCACTCAATCTGAGTTACAGCTCGGCAATATTGTTAACTGGTAACTACATGCACAAAGTCATGCAGACTGTTGTGCAGCCTGGTAATGTGCCTATGACTCCTGAGTGACTAGCTAATTGAGCTAAGTTAGCAGCTACAGGCTGACAAAATAATATGTACCCAATATCTGAGATCGTTAAAGAACAGCATTGATTCTCTGTCTTCTCCATGGAATTGAAAACTCTCAGTGGATGTTGCCCAGCTGTCACTTCGATGGAGACTGGCCCATAGAGACGTGTCTGACAACTTTCGGCTTAGGCCCGCCCACGAGATTCAGCTCACTAATGAGCTAAACTTTTGGATTTGCAAACAAAACTTTTTGATCCATAACAACACACATTTAATCAAAAATCACTTTGATTGAAGGGCTAATAGTTTTTTTTCCTCTTAAGTGTTCAGCCTTGGCTTTCCTACTGTGTAGACGCTTTTCTGCTTGCTCTCTCCTCCTCTAGCAATTTTTGCTTATATTCTTCTTTTTCGTCAATATAAATCTAGCAGCAGCTCTTGGATACATACAAATCAATGGGACTGTAATTTATTTTTATTTTTATAGATACTACAGGCATTTTTAGAAACTTTTACGACCTCCTCAACAGAACGTGAAGAGGCCTGCCAACAGGACAAGCCTGTGGTGACTGGAAGCGAGGCGCTAAACTAAAGCTAATTAGCAGCAAGATGCCTCCCTTATCAAACGAGGACTATCAAATACTCCTACAGAGGATTACAGCACTGGAAACAAAAGTTAATCGTTTAGAAGTGAACGTGGAAGTGAACGAACTATGTGGGAACGACACCACTCTACCAGTGACTTTAAACAGTGGACAAGATCGAGCTAACGCACAGTTAACTAGCACCGGCAAGGCTATGAAGAAACAAAAGGACCGTGTTCAAGGCAGTGATAACCCTCCCTGGAATCGTCTTGGTGCAAAGCCAAAGAGATTGGAAAAGGGAGGACGGATAACCGGCAGGGCCAAGCACCATGAGGTGACTGATCTGGATGGCTGGCCTGCGTTATCACCCAGGCACGGTGCCTCCTCAACCCCCGCGCCTCGGAGGCCTTTGGATTACAACAGCATGTGGACCAGCCCACACATAACAAAGGATACACTTTGGATCTTATCATTTCCAGGGGCATGAATATCTCAAAAGTGGGGGTGACTGATGTGGGTCTCTCGGACCACTACTGTGTATTTTTTGAGAGTACAACTTCTGTGCACACAACTGATCAATCAAAAGTAATCAAAAAACGGTATATTACAGAAAATACCAGTGAAACATTTATTCATGCCTTTTCTTCAATACCCCCTCCCCCATGTAACTCAGTTAATGAGCTTTTAGACAACTTTAACGCCAAAATTACAAGCGTTATAGATGCTATTGCACCACTAAAATGAAGGTTGTCTCTAGTAAGAAAAGATCTCCCTGGAGTAATGTCCCACAGGTCAGACTAAAAAAAAGAGAGTGCCGTAAAGCAGAATGCAGGTGGCGAAAAACTAATCTCCAGGTTCATTATGACATCTTCAAAGAGCAACTTTGCACTTTTAACTCAGAGCTGAAAAGTGCAAGGCAGTCTTTCTTTTCTGACATCATTACTTAAAACAACAACAATACACGTGCCCTATTTGCTACTGTCGACAGATTAACAAACCCTCCTGTGCCAGTAGCATCTGAACATCTTTCCACAAGAACCTGCAATGAATTTGCCTCCTTTTTCACAGACAAAATTCACAAAATTAGACAAGCGGTCACCGCATCAATACCAAGTTCAACATATGTGTTTTCCCTGTGCCCACTTAAAATCAATGCAAATAAAATGACAGAATTTTATCTGATCAACCACAAAAACCTGGAGGACATTATACACCACCTGAACTCCTCTTCCTGTTGCTTTGACATTCTGCCCACAGGCTTCTTTAAAACCGTTTTTAGCTGTATGGCCTCAGATGTTCTACAAATTGTAAACATGTCCCTTCGCACCGGTGTATTCCCACAGGCCCTGAAAACAGCAGTCATTAAGCCACTCCTAAAAAAGAACAATTTAGATACATCACTCATGAACAATTATAGGCCCATATCTAACCTTCCATTTCTATTCTTTCTTTCTTTCTCTATTCCATTGCAAAATCATTGAAAAAGCTGTTTATCAACAGCTAAATAACTACTTAGCAATGAATAACTGCTTTGATGTCTTCCAGTCAGGTTTTCGACAACACCACAGCACTGAGACCGCTCTGGTTAAGGTCCTCAATGACATCCACTTAAACACAGACAGTGGCAAAAGTTCTGTCTTAGTTTTACTTGATCTCAGTGCTGCTTTCGACACAGTTGACCACAACATATTACTAGATCGCCTTGCAAACTGGGTTGGACTTTCTGGAACTGTGCTAAGCTGGTTTGAATCCTACTTAAAGGACAGAGAATACTATGTGTCAATAGGCAATTTCACATCCGAGCGAACAAATATTGAATGTGGGGTTCCCCAAGGTTCCATTCTTGGGCCTCTTCTGTTTAACATCTACATGCTCCCACTAGCTCAGATTATGAATAAGAACAAATTATGCTACCACAATTATGCAGACGACACACAAATTTACATAACCATATCACCAGGTGACTATAGTCCAATTCAAACACTAAGTAAGTGCATTGAACAAATCAATGATTGAATGTGCCACAATTTTCTTCAATTAAACAGCGACAAAACTGAAGTAATTGTCTTTGGTGCCAAAGATGAACAATTAAAAGTCAGTGCAGAGCTTAAATCTGTTATGTTAGAAACCACACACCAAGCCAGAAATCTTGGTGTTGTCATAGACTCAGGCTTGAATTTCAAAAAACACATTAAATCAATTAATAAGTCAGCCTATTACCACCTTAAAAACATATCAAGAAATAAAGGGCTTATGTCTCAGCAAGATTTAGAAAAACTTGTCCATGCATTTATCTTTAGTAGACTTGACTACTGTAACAGTGTCCAAAAAAATCTATCAGACAGCTTCAGCTAATTCAGAACGCTGCTGCTCGAGTACTCACCAGGACCAAAAAATTGGATCACATCACCCCAGTTCTGAGGTCTTTACACTGGCTTCCTGTCACTCAAAGAATTGATTTCAAAATATTAATGTTGGTTTATAAAGCCCTAAATGGTCTAGGGCCAAAATATATTACCGATCTGCTGATACGCTATGAGCCGTCCAGAGCCCTTAGGTCATCTGGGACAGGTCTACTTACAGTCCCCAGAGTTTGGACTAAATAAAATTAATTTAATTAAATGTTAAAATTAAATGTCTTCTAATGTGTTTTATGTTTTTTAATCTTGCCCCTGTAAAGCACTTTGAATGGCCTTGTGTCCGAATTGTGCTATATAAATAAACTTGCCTTGCCTTGCCTCTCAAATCTATTTTTGATAACATAATAAAGGCACAAAAGCAACCCGCTAGAAATTTGGAAAAGATCTGAACACGTGTAGTGGAGTAACAGCAGGTTCTTATGTCATGGCGTTACATCGAATTTCGCTGTGCTGCCAAGGCCACGCCCCCCAGTCAAAAGTTATAATTCTCACAGTGAAGCATCATACACTCCTTAAGGCTGTTCTGACAAAGTTTGAGGTGGATCAGATCAACCACCTCGGAGAAGATGAAGTAGTATGATGCTGATTTCTTGTTGTCAGTAGGGGCGCTATGACTTTGACTTGCTTTTCACCAACTGTACATTAAGGAAGCTGCAACTCACACACAGAACATGCAGAAGTGTTTATCAATGTTTATAATCCACCTGTCTCATGATAATTAATCAAGGTATTTGGTGAAGGTTTGCTCATAACCATTAGAAAGTGTCTGACTTTATTGATGTTGTAAGTTGTAAGTTTGTTGTAAGTTTTCATTGGAAAATGTATATATAGATATCCGTATATTAAACACATATTTGTCCACAAAAAAACATCCCCACACCCAAAAGGAAAAACTCACTGGCCAAACCTGCCTGATCTTTCCTGTTTGATGATCTGAATTTTTAAATCTCCCTAGAGTTCCCATGTTTATATAGAAACACACTTCTTCCAAATTAATTGCCGTAGTTGCTAATGGATATCTACATTAAAGGGGGGATTATGTCCTGGTAATTAATTTGAAGATGTATTAAAATATCCAACATGTAGCAGTTTAAAAATGCATCATATATGGTTTGACAAACACACAGAATTTGACCAACAGTCTCAGTCTCTTTACAGGAAACGTCTGCTTAATTAAGATCAGAGCAGCTCTGATTCAGGAAATCCCACTGCACCATTTGGAACAATAACAGGAAATCATTAGACCTGATGCACGAACATTATGTATGTAGTAACAGAAATAGAAAAACTAGGCAGTTGCTATTCGAACCAAGGACCTCTTAGTGTATCTTGAGTAAGGTATTTGTTTTGTGATACTTGTCATTAAATCCTGCACATGGCTGTCTTTCTAAGAAACTCTTGTCGTCTAATTAAGATTTTCCACTAGAGGGAAAGGTCCCCGGTTCCAGAACGGTTCCAGAACGGTTCCAGACCAGCCAGTAAAACCACTTCCACAGGAAAAAGGAACATCACAATAATGCCTCAATAAAAATCTAGTGATGTCATATATTTAGATGTTTCTTAGTAAAGAGAACAGTAAGGAGACCCAGTTAAAATGTATCAATAAATGTATACATAAGTAATAAAATAATCAATGATTAATGTTTGATTAACTAAATGAAAGTTGATAGAGCTGATAAATATAATTATTCAATTAAACACATTATAATTAAATAGGACATAAATGTATATGATGAATTCATTTCTAAATGTTCCTTTCCTTTATTCTTCTTATATCTATTTTACTGTAAAATAGTCAACTTTTCATGTGATAAAAACAGAAACCCTTTTCAGCTTTGTGAGGGGCATTTTGTGGCGTCTTCTCTTCTTTTTGCTGTTGTTGTTGTTGTTGTTTTCAACAAAAACCTCTGAGTCACACACTAGAGCAGCTGGAGCCAAAAGCTGCTTCTCCTCCATTTAGTCAGTTTTTCCTAAGAGCATGATGGGAAAACTGCTAGAAGAATCTAGTTGTAGTCTTGTAAATAGTGTCAAGTGAGTTGAGATCTCTAATCACCACACAACAGCAAAAAGAGACTGTGGAAATCATGGACTTTCCAGCAGGGTAACAACTGGACAGTTTGGTCCTTTCCTAATAGATGATGTAATACACACATGGCACTGTAATGATTGTTGTTGATCCAGTATGATTAATGTGAAAAAGATTGTAATGAAAGGTTGATAGTGATTGTATGTAAAATAATAAGTAACAATGTTGATGTGACTTGATGAAACAACTGTTGAAACGAATGCAATAATAATCAGTTAAACAGTACATGTGGTAACTGTATTGATCGTTAGAATTTTGATGACTGTGTTAAAAATAAGTAACTGAAACAGGGCTAAGCTATAGAAAAGGGGAACTGAAAGGAGGAAAGGTCAGGCTGAGACATGTTGAACGTGTTGGGCTGACAGAAACACGTGAAGGGAGGGTGAGAGGGAAGGCCTAAAGGATCAGGCCATTGCAAACTTAAAATATCGGAAATAAGATTTAACCAATGAAGGACTGGTAAGGAGTGGCAATGAGGTAATGCTCTGAAAGAAGGAGCGGCTCTCAGGATGAAGAGATGATTTTATGTGTAATCAATTTTGGATCAATATATGCTGTATGCTTGCACCTTGCTATATTATCAATACATTTTCAATTGCATTAAAGTGAAGTAGTGGACCTTAGGTTTCTGAATCTTTTGGTATTAAGAGGTGGTGTGCAATAACAAGGTTGTTATTGGTTACTCTGAACAAAGAAATTAAACTTATCCTTGGGGCTAGTATTCTTAGCCACTAAGTTTAACCTAGCGATTCACCAAGTGTATCCATAGGTTTAGGGATCTGACCCCTTAGTGGAAAGCTGTCTCTGGGATCCAACAATAGTGACCCTGCTAGATTCACAGTCTGTCTAAGATCTCAGTGTTGCTTATATATATTTTTTATTTATTCATCATATTTATTCATTATCATATGTGAACGATCAGGCTCGACTTCAGAAACATAACTAAATGTTTTAATTACAAATAAAACATAAATGCAAAAATAAATATTTATTTATTCTCACTTTGTACTTTATACTCTTATTATTTATTTATTATTTCCTTCATACATTTGTTTTATTTATTATGTAAATGAGTGGTCTGTCATTTGAAGTGTGTCATCAGGTAAAGTCTTTAGACTAATGAATTAATAAATGAAAAAAGTAAAATAAAATTAATATATTTAAATTACAATTAATTACATAAGTGCAAGAATAAATCCATTAAAATAAATAAATGTAAAATAGGACAGTAGATAGATAGGTGCATTAATACAAATACAAACAAAGAAGCAAATAAAATATATAAATATAAATTTGTCACATTTTGTCATTATTTCAGTGTTCTATGGAACATTTAATGTGATAATCATGAATTTCTGGAGGTATTTTTCAGTGTATTTGTGGTTGTGTTAGCTTCAGACATGTTGAGCTGCTGTGAAAAGCTCCGGTGTGTTTAATCACATTAACGATGGCTGCACTGGAGCTGAGCTGAGCCATCGTTAGTGTTCTTCACTTCACCTTTTCCTGCTGTGATGAGTCGACACGTCTGCTGTTAGAAACATCCATCTTCATGCTGCAGCTCACATTATTAATACTGTTACCTGTGAAAAGTTTGTATATATTTTAGTTTGCATTCCTTTTAATTTAAGGCTTTATTGTGTTTTTTATGTGCATTTTGGGGGGGAACTGTTTGTTTGTTAATTTATTTATTTGTTGGTCTAAAGTGAAAATAAATTACAGCATGGAATTTTCTCTGGTGTTCCTCAAAGTCTTGGTGTCCTAATGTGGGATTCTGGAAGGATTTTTATACTTTTTTTTTGATTCTGCAGTAAAAAACAAAAAGAAAACTGCAACATTTAACATCAAATGTATGTAACGAATGGTATCAACCAGGCCTGGAATTTCATCATTTTAGGGGCAAGGCTATTTGGCCTTTTGTGTTGTCAATTTTTTTGAGGGCACCAAGGCCATAAAATAAAACAAGGATTTTAAGTCCACGTCCATAATGAATTTAATTTAAGGACTAGTAATGATGCTTCTGAGGAAAATTGGAGTCTCAGTCGAAACTGTCAAGCAGGTAAAGAAACATCTTGTAAAGTGAGACACGGATCGATCATGTGGGAGGGGACTCATACAGACAGGTAGGCACGGCAGCTCAGTATATTCAGTGGCCCTCATTTATCAAACCAACGTACGTCAGAAAGTGAGCGTAAAGTGGGCGTAAGATGATTTCTACGCAAGCCTCGGCATTTATCAATTTGGATGTGAACGGACGGTACGATCAGATCTCAGTCTGCTCTCAGCTCGTGTACACAAATTTGGGTCAGCGTGAAGTCCACACTCAAGTGTTTTGATTTTTAATAGTGACAAAGCAAAACATGTTTAGACTACATAATTTATCATTAAAACATAATAAAAAAATAAATACACCCTACGATCGTGAAATTCTTTAAACAGAATACCAGCCGAGGATATTAAATGTTGTTGTCTTCTGCTGTTTACTGTTATCCTGCTGGACACCGGAGCGTCAGCGTCTCTTTTACCACCGGCGCTGCCCGAATAGAAACATTTCCAATCAGCGCTGTCACACGCTCCTCTGACTAGGACATCATTATTAGTAAATGTAAAGAGGTTAATAATATCTCTCCATCATAATAATAGCAAGATTCGGATATTATATAGATTATTAGGCTTTATATATCACGATATAATTACTCAAACCTTGCCGGGAGTTTAATAGTCCGCTACTTTGCTGACAGCACCACTGATTTCCTTCTTTTTCACTTTTTATGCTGCCAAACAAAACTAGTTTGTTGTGTTGCAGCTGTTGGACGTCAGCGTTTCACTTTCTGACTCTGAGAAATTCCTCTTCTTTTTGAATTAAAACTTACTTTAAAACATTGTTTACCTCCTTCAACCAAAAAGCTGAAAACGTCTAAGTCCGTGCTCCAAATGTAAAATATTCAGTGAACTTGTTTGAGTTTATAACTTTAAGTACTTTTATTTCATAAACCTCCGTCGCTGCGTATTTCTGTATTATGTCTATATTGCCCCTATTGTTAAGTGTAACGGTGCACTTTGCTAATAAAGCTGACTTTAGAGGGTGAAAAAATCCTCCTTTTGGCCGTATTGCGCCCTTCGGTGTCGTAAACTCTGAAGGCGAGTCTTCTGAATCGGGTATATATTAGGGCGTGGTATTTAAATTACGCATGTTTAGAGCCGCCACATTTATCAACAGCCGATCATTCTTATGCTGTGATTGGAGAGATACGATCGTTTGATAAATCACACGTGGACCCTGTCGTAAGACGAAATATACACTCAGATCTGCGCTTGTTTGTACGCTCGCTTGATAAATGAGGGCCAGTGTGTGTAAGTGTGTGAATGAGTGTATGTCCCGGAGGAGGGTCGGGTTTTTGACTGACTGACAGATGACAGACACTCTGCTGAGGCAACGGCAACACAGCGCCAAATAACTTAATATTATGAATCATGTAAAAATACTTTCAGTAGGTTGAAATGTGACGTTAGTGCAGCACATGAGAGTCTGGCGGTACAGATTAGAGTGTGTTTGATGAAGTCTCGTGCTTGGCCATTGATAGATTTGTGTAGAACTGTCATTTCAGCCCGTCCGAGCGGTTCATGCCAGGCTCGTATCAAACCCACCACTGATGATGAATGTCATCAAAAGGCGCTTTTTTTCTCAAAAGATGCAGGTGTCAAAGTGTCATAGAAAATCTTTAAAGAAAAACACTTGACGACCAGGTAGATTCGAATTACAGCCTTGTGGAGGATTTATTGTAGGTATCAAAAACAGATACAGATGCCAAAGGCGACAGACAACTCCAATGATCAGAACAACTCTGAGGAGACAAAGCCTTTTGTTGTCTTTTTAGTTTGCAGGTTCGTGCATTATTTCTGTGTAAGTTCAATGTCCTGTCATTTCCTGTTATGTACCACTTTTGATATCAGAGCACACTTGGGAGGTCAGATTCCTATTCTGATGTTATCATATCAACCAGAGCATCCGCTTCGGATATGCTAAGCTGACTTGCCTAATGAGTTTTTCCTTTCCCATAAAAACTGAAATCCTACCTTGTGCCAGGTCATGCAATCATGCATTCATTTCTTATACCACATATATATTTTCAACGGATTTACACTACAAAAGCTGTGATGACAGGAAAGAGGCAGACTAGAAAACCGCAAATAATAAGTTAAAAGTTCATAAGTTAATATTAGCAGGTTATTGGTTCAGAGAAACCGCGTCAGAATGAGATGTCTTATTTTCGTTTTACAGAAATCGCATCGGAGCGAGGGCTCTTTTCGTTAAGGCCAGCTACCCTGCATTTTTCTGTTGCATACCCAGATGAGCAGAGTTGATCAGACAGCTAAACGGACGGCTGAAGATATATTTTTAAAGAGATTTCTGACACTTTTGCCTTGGAGAATATTTATCTGTAAGTATCATAAATGAACAGTGTTACATGGTTGTTTACTTTTGTGATGAAGACTTACTTTGTTATGTTTTCTGTGAATATTTTGCAAGCTAGCAGAGGCTAACTGTTATCATTTTGTCTGATGCTACGGTTGCTAATTGAAATGTACTCATAGTGCTTGCTTGTATAGTGTTAAGTTAATTGTGTTTCTATCTGTAATAATTTTTTACGGTGAGAAAAATACAAGACTTCATTAAAGGACAAGAAAAGTCAAGCCTTGTGGTTCTTTGGAGGACTTCTAACCGTTATCTGACTTTTTACAAGCACACGCACTGTGAGGGCAGTATACATATAATAATGTTCTAAACCCTGATACACTTTAATTAATTAATATAACAGATTTCTGACTGTAACATGTTGACTCAGTGCTGAGCTGCAGCTCAGATTAATCTTCAGCTTCCAGCTTTCAGATGATGTTCACCACTTCTATGAGACATCTGCTGTTGACCTGCTGTCTCCCCCTAAAACAGACAAACATGGTTCTCTGTGGCTCTCTGAGGGTTAACTGAGGCTTCATTTTAATGATGATACAAAGGTGAATAATAAAGTGCTGCTCCTCGTCCTGGAATGTAGAAAAAGATTATTAACTCCTCCCTGTGTTGAGTAACGACAATAAACCTTAAACCTTTGATTAGACGCTGTCTAGCGTCTGTAGATTTCTCCTAAATTCACCAAAAGTTAACATTAGTTAACGCCTCATTTACATATTTAAACAGAAAATTTCACTGTGAAATCTGTGAGTTAAACCTTTATTTTATTTACCTGCAGTGTCTTTAAAATGTCATGAACTTCACATCATAATTAAATATTTTTTTAATTATACTAATTCAAAAACATATATTTTAAGTTTTTTTTCTGCAATTTTCTGTACAATTAGATTTAAATGTAAAAGCATAGATAACCATGAAGCAGAGTTCACATAAAATTACAAATAAACTAAATTTCTATTATGACCTATTATGAATCCGCAATGAGCAACATTAATTAATAAAACATAACTTCATATTGTCATTTCCATTTTTTTATTTCCCAGAGAATCAACAGAAACATAATTATATTTATAATTCAGTAACTTTTCTGCAAGTTGTTATTGTATTGTATATACTATTGTATTTTTTATGTGTGTTATTAACAGCTGGGTTTTTAATTTACAGTACTGTCTGTGAAAATGTGAAGTGAAAAGATAAAAAAAAGAACTGAAATTTGTTTTCTATAAGATTTTATGTAAATTTAAAAGTAACCATGAATTTAAACTGATCACATTTAATGTAAAAATACTTAATTAGAAAAACATTATATTAGTAGTCTGGACATAAATCCTCATAGCTACATATTTAACTAAAGATAATACATTTTATTTTTTAATTTTTTTAAAAACAGATGAACAATTGAAAAACTAGAATAACAGTAACTTTCCTGTAATAAAAATGACAGATAAATATTATTAGCTCTTTCTGGCATGATACTTGAAACAAAAGTTGGCCTGTTAATTAACAGATAATATCTCTAATTTTGATTAAAAATGTAGACCTGACAGAGTGTGGCATCGATATCACAGCAGCCTCAGTGTACTCAGGAGTGTTCACACAGGTCTTTAGAGAGGAGAGAGGACTGTACCAGGACAGGGTATTCTGCTTCGTCCATCTGAGTGTTCAGGAGTTTCTGGCTGCTCTTCATGTCCATCTGACCTTCATCAAGTCTGGAGTCAATCTGATGGAAGAAGAACAAACAACCTCCCGTCTATCAGACACAAACCTAAACGAAAACATCTCTACCAGAGTGCTGTGGACAAGGCCTTACAGAGTCCAAACGGACATCTGGACTTGTTCCTCCGCTTCCTCCTGGGTCTTTCTCTGGAGACCAATCAGTCTCTCCTCAGAGGCCTGCTGACACAGACAGGAAGTAGCTCAAAGACCAACAAGAAAACATCCCAGTACACCAAGAAGAAGATCAGTGAGGATCTGTCTGCAGAGAGAAGCATCAACCTGTTTCACTGTCTGAATGAACTGAATAATCGTTCTCTAGTGGAGGAGATCCAACAGTCCCTGAGATCAGGAAGTCTCTCCACAGATAAACTGTCTCCTGCTCAGTGGTCAGCTCTGGTCTTCATCTTACTGTCATCAGAAACAGATCTGGACGTGTTTGACCTGAAGAAATACTCTGCTTCAGAGGAGGCTCTTCTGAGGCTGCTGCCAGTGGTCAAAGCCTCCAACAAAGCTCTGTAGGTGATCGCATCATTATCCAGATTAAATGTAGTTTCCATTATTTGTCTTTGTTTTCTCATGTTTTGCTGATTCCTCTCCAGGCTGAGTGGCTGTAACCTCTCAGAGAGAAGCTGTGAAGCTCTGTCCTCAGCTCCCAGTCCTCTAGTCTGAGAGACCTGGACCTGAGTAACAACGACCTGCGGGATTCAGGACTGAATCGTTTTTCTGCTGGACTGAAGAGTCCACACTGCAGGCTGGAAACTCTCAGGTCAGAACTGTTTTTAGAAGAAAACCCACTATGTTAACAGTTGTCTGCTTGTTAGCTCCATTAGTGTGTGAGATGTTCCAATAATGAACATCTAGCAAGAAAATACTTTTATTTTATTTTCTCAGGTATGGACAGACAGACAGACAGGTGTACACTCCCAGGTGTGGACAGGTGGACAGACAGCAGCTCTCACTGTGTCTCTGTCTCTAACTGAGTGTCTCTGGTTGATGTTTAATGGTGATATGAAGTTGATTGTGACTGTGTCTCTTCCTGCAGGGTGGACCATGGTGGACTGCAGAGACTGAGACCTGGTCTGAGGAAGTGTGAGTGTGTTTCAGCTTCATTCATCAGAACTCAGCTGTATTTTGTTACAGCACATTTAGACTTTTTATTGACTGAAGCTGGATGAGAAAAAACACACAATATTACTGACATGTTGACTCTCATGTTAACTTACTGTTACACTGTGAAACTTTGAATGGTTTTCTTTCAGTAATTGTCAGTAAAGTTGTTAATGAATCATCAGATGATAACCTGCAGCTGTTTTGTGTCTTGTTCTCTTCATCAGATGTCTGTGAACTGGAACTGGACACAAACACAGTAAACAGAAAACTCAAACTGTCTGACAACAACAGGAAGGTGACAGGAATTCTTGTATTTTTGCCAGTTACATTATGAAGCTTTGTGACTACCAGGGGATGTGATGTGAGCTAGGCAAGATAATAAGACTGACAACAGCAGCAGTGGCAACAATGTAGTAGGAACAATTTTATTATATTTGTGCTAGTTTTTTAGCTTGTTGTAAAGTAGTTTGATGATATGTGTGACTTATTTGAGCTTGTAGTAATTTCAGTTAGTTGTAAGGTTGTTTTAAGCTGCTTCTAAGATATTTGTGCTCTCTGTAAACCAGTTGTGTTAGTTAGGGTTAGGGTTAGGGTTTAGGGTTTCTACATTTGAATTAGTCGGTTTCTACTAAGTTAGGCTGGTTGTAAGCTAGTTTAAGATAGTTGTAAAATAGTTGATCTAGCATTGAACGTTAGAAATCAATGCAGGGGTTGTTTTGTTCTGTGTATCTATGTTTTGTGTTGTAGATCTGGCTTGTTTTTACATTGTTGCTGGACTGCATTTCTTTTTCTTTTTTTTGTTTTTTTGTTTAAAAGAAAAAAAAGACTGGGCAGATACTGATAAATGCTCAAAAGATGTTTTTCTTATCCATGTAACTGTAATAAGGTAACATGTATTTGTTTGTATTTGTCTGGCATAAACATCAATAAAAAAAAGAAAGAAAAAAAAAGAAATCAATGCAGGGAATGTACTGCTGCAACACAGAGTTAGCTAGTGCAGCTAGGCGAGTTATTTTTTCTAAGCTAGTTTAATTACGAAACTAGTTGAGCTAGATTTAAGTTAACTGAGCTAGTTTTAGTCTTTTTAAACTAATTTTGGTGGTTGTATGCTACGAGTGGATTAGTTGAGCTTATGCTAAATTAAGCTAGTTTAAGATAGTTATGAAACAGTTGAGTCAGTTGTTAAATAGTTAAACTAGTTGTACGTTCATTGAGCTAAATGTAAGGGAGTTTTAGATAGTTATGAAATAGTTGAGCTAGCTTTAAGCTAGTTGCTGACAAATTTAATTGTCAATAATTAGTCTGTGACATCATGGACCTCACATGGTTTTCCGGAGCTGAGTTTCTGAGGGGTGAGCCATCTGACATAATTTCTATATTTGCTGAGAGTTGCTTGTGCCCAACAGTGACTGGGAAGCAACAGGTAAACACACAATCTAGCAACATGGCAGCTGATGCAACACCGTCACGTCAAAAGTGTTTCACCCTGAACCAGTAAAAAAGACGATCGGTTGTAGGATTTGTAAAGCGTACCTCAAGTATCACGGGAGAACGTCGTCACGCATCAACATTTGAAAAGAAGACACTTGGGACTTGTGGATGATGCCGACTTGTCCAGGTGTGATAATTAGCTTCTCAGCTAGCTAACATCAGCTGTCTATAGACAGAGTTGTTTTGGCTTTTAACCTCTTCCACCTGGGACTCGCCATCAGAGGGTTAAAGTTCTCACCTCGCCTTAAAGAACATTACTTCAACAAACCCTTGATTTAATTCATACTTTTTAATATTCACACTTTATCTGTCCTTAATCTTAAATGGACAAAAATTTGATAGTGAATTATTTTTATTACTCGTGGCTAAACCAGCTGTTTTGACATATTTTTGATTGAAGAAGTCATATTCATTTATTTATATTATATTTTTAGTCAGCACATGCTTAAAAGAACCTCCAGCTACATTTAAAAGCTTGATAGTTAAATAAGAGCCATGAAGTAATTGTGCAGTTAATTATCCAATTAGTCGACTGATCGTTTCAATAATTGATGAGTATTCGACTATGAAGATAGTCGTTAGTTGCAGCCCGAGTACTAACTCAGGCCCCGTTCACACGAGGACGCTCGCGGGTGAAAACGACAAAATATTTTATCGGAAGTGCCTTTCGTTTAGACAATGACGGCGTTTTGGGGGCTTAATGTCAGGACCGGTGACCAGAACTCAGACGCAGACCAGAGATCAGAGAGATATGGATGATTTATTTAGATTTCTCACAAAGAAAAACAGGTCGAAGGGGTGGTGCTGGGAATTCAGGAGCGGGTTCGGATCCAGAGCTCTCGGCTGGCTGGTGAGCTGGACTGGGTACAGGTTGAGGCACGATGGTCTGAGGCGAGGCAGAGAAAACAAGGTTAGGAACAGGCACGAAAAACAGAGTTACTACTAGGTTGCTGGTGAGTCTCATACAAACTGATTCGACGATCCGGCGGGGACTGGAAGGCTGGTCTGGTCTTTTATAGGAGTGTTGATTGTGGAATGAGAAACCGGAGTGCAGGACTGATGAGATGCGTTGCAGGTGTGTAAGCTGGAGCTGCCGAGACCACGCCCCCCAGCAGTAATGCATGCCACAGACAAGTCACAACCGGGGGTTGTGACAGTACCCCCTCCTCCACGAGCGCCCCTAGGCGGTCCACCAGGCTTCTCAGGGTGGTCGCGGTGAAAGGTCTGGACGAGAGCGGCATCCAAAATCTGCCGCTTGGGAACCCAGCTCCGCTCCTCAGGTCCATAACCCTCCCAGTCAATCAGGTACTGAAGGCCACGAACCCGGCGGCGGGAGTCCAGAATCTGGCGCACCGTGAATGCCGGCTGGCCATCAATGAGCCGGGCGGGTGGAGGGGCCGGAGGAGGAGGGAGCAGAGGACTGATATGGACAGGCTTGAGTTGGGAAACATGAAAGGCTGGATGGACCCTGAGAGTGTGGGGCAGCTGGAGACGGACGGTCACAGGAGTAATAATCTTCTCTATGACAAATGGGCCAATGTATCTGGGTGACAGTTTCTTATTGACAGCTTTCAATGGAAGATCTTTAGTTGATAGCCATACCTTGTCCCCAACTGAATAGGTGGGGGCAGGGGTGCGATGACGGTTAGCATGGCGTTGATACTGGGCTGAGGTTCTCAGCAGGGCAGCTCGGGCTCGGTGCCAGGTCCGATGACACCTCCGGATGTAGGCCTGGACCGAAGGAACTGCCAGTTCCCTCTCCTGAGAGGGAAACAGTGGAGGTTGAAACCCATAAACACATTGAAATGGTGACAGACCTGTGGCTGATGTGGGCAGGGTGTTGTGGGCATACTCCACCCATGGGAGTTGAGATGACCAGGAAGTGGGGTTGGAGGATGCCAAACAGCGCAGGGTGGACTCCAGCTTCTGGTTAGCCCTCTCAGCTTGACCGTTAGCCTGGGGATGGAATCCTGAGGTCAGGCTTACGGTGGCACCAATGGCACGGCAGAAAGACTTCCAAACGGCTGAGGTGAATTGTGGACCTCTGTCTGAGACAATGTCCAAGGGCAGTCCATGAACGGTGAACACCACAGACACCAGAAGCTCAGCTGTTTCCTTGGCTGTGGGCAGTTTAGGCAGAGGCAGGTAACGGGCAAATTTACTGAAGCGGTCCACAACAGTGAGTACAACAGTCATACCACTAGAGGGTGGCAGTCCGGAGACAAAATCCAGAGACAGATGAGACCATGGACGACGTGGTATGGGAAGCGGCTGTAGGAACCCAGGCGATGGTCTGTTGGAGCGCTTATTCTGGGCACAGATGGGACAGGCAGAAACGAAGGTCTGAACATCACTCCTCATGTCTGGCCACCAGAACCGCCTGCGCAGGAACGCCAGAGTGCGGGTAACACCTGGATGGCATGAGAGTCTGGAGGAATGGCCCCACTGTAACACGGATGGTCTGACGGAGAGAGGTACAAACAGACAGCCCGAGGGGCCATTACCTGGGTCTGGCTGGTGTTTCAGAGCAGTCCTCACCTCCTTCTCAATCTCCCAGGTGGCTGCTCCAATAATACAGGCCCTGGGCATGATGGTGTCAGGCTCTGCAGCTGCCTCCTCCCTCTCAAACACTCGAGACAGTGCATCAGGCTTCACGTTTCTAGACCCGGGCCTGTAGGTCAGGACAAAATTAAAACGACCAAAAAACAGAGCCCACCTGGCTTGACGAGGGTTTAGGCGCTTCGCTGCGTGGATGTATTCAAGGTTCTTATGGTCAGTCCAAACCACGAACGGCTGCTCTGCCCCCTCCAGCCAGTGTCGCCACTCCTCGAGTGCCAATTTGACCGCCAGCAGTTCCCGGTTCCCGACATCGTAGTTCCTCTCTGTGGGGGATAAGCGATGAGACAAAAAGGCACAGGGGTGAAGCTTGTTATCCTCTGGGGACCGCTGGGACAGGACGGCACCAACTCCTACGTCCGAGGCATCCACCTCAACCACAAACTGCCGGGCTGAATCAGGCTGAGTGAGGATAGGAGCTGAGGTGAACCTCTTCTTCAGCTCCAAAAAAGCCCCTTCAGCCTCAGAGGCCCAGAGAAAAGATCTAGCCGGGGAGGTAAGTGCGGTTAAGGGTGCAGCAATACGGCTGTAATTTCTGATGAATCTCCTATAGAAGTTAGCAAAGCCCAAAAACCTCTGAAGCTGCTTCCTACTTTCAGGCCTTGGCCAATCCATGACCGCTCTCACCTTCTCAGGATCCATCCTCACCTGGCCCTGGGCAATGATGTGGCCGAGAAAGGTTACAGTGGTGGCGTGGAACTCACACTTCTCAGCCTTGACAAATAAGCGGTTCTCCAGCAGCCGTTGGAGGACCTGGTGGACATGCTGGATGTGTTCTGCTTGGTTTTGAGAGAAAATGAGAATGTCATCAAGGTAAACGAACACAAATCTGCTTAGCATATCTCTCAGCACATCATTGACAAGACATTGAAAAACTGCAGGTGCATTGGTGAGACCAAAGGGCATGACCAGGTACTCAAAATGCCCCAGAGGAGTGTTAAAGGCAGTCTTCCATTCATCTCCCTCACGGATCCGGACTAGATGATAGGCATTACGTAGGTCTAGCTTGGAAAAAACTGTAGCTCCCTGGAGCGATTCGAAAGCAGTGTTCATGAGAGGGAGTGGATACTTGTTTTTAACTGTTATGTCGTTCAAACCTCTGAAATCGATGCATGGCCTGAGAGTCCCATCCTTCTTGCCCACAAAGAAAAAACCGGCTCCCAGAGGTGAAGAGGAGGGACGGATGATCCCAGCCGCCAGCGAGCTGTTAATGTACTCCTCCATAGCCGCCCGTTCAGGCCTGGAGATGTTATACAGGCGACTTCGGGGATATGTGGACCCAGGTAGCAGGTTGATAGCGCAGTCGTATGGTCGGTGCGGGGGTAGAGAGAGTGCCTGTTGTTTGCAAAACACCTCAGAAATCCCATGGTACACGGCTGGGACTAGAGACAGGTCCAATGGAACTGGTTCGGGTTTCTGGTGGGATACAGAGGAAGGCAGAGCAGATCGCAAACAACTGGCAAGACAGGCTGGGCTCCAGTTACTTATCTTGGCTGTGGTCCAGTCAATGTTAGGATTATGTATGGTTAGCCAGGAATGTCCCAAAACCAGAGGTATAAACGGAGAGTTGATTACATAAAAAGAAATGTGCTCGAAATGGTTACCTGACAGCTGGAGCTGGACGGGGCAGGTTCGGGTGGTGACTCGAGCCAGAAGTCTCCCGTCGAGGGTGTTAGCTTCCAGAGGCTCCTCCAGTTGCTCTGTGGGCAGCCCCAGCTGTTTAACCAACATAGTGTCCAAAAAACTCTCGTCGGCTCCGGAATCAATAAGCGCTAGGAGTTCTAGCGTCTGGTCCTTCCAGCTGATGGTGGCATGTAACTGGGTACGGGGTCGGGAAGACAAAGGTACGTTAGCCCGGCTCGCTAGAATGCTTCCCCTGGCTAGCGAGCCCTCCGGTTTAACGGTCTGCTAGGACAGGTGGCGAGGTAATGGCCAGGTCCTCCGCAGTAGAGACAGGTGTTGTTGGCTCTTCTTCGTTCCCGTTCCTCCGCGCTGAGCTGGTTCCGTCCCAGCTGCATGGGTTCACCCTCTGCATACTCCTCTCCCGGCCCGGGTCTCTGAGGCGGAACAATGCTGGCAGCAGGGCGAGAGCTTGCTGGAGCTGGGGAATGCTCCCTCCGACGAGACGTGACGTCACCACCAGGATTCCGCTGCTTCTCTCTTCGCCGCTCACGGCTACGATTGTCTATCTGGATGGATAAAGAGATTAATTCATCCAAGTCCTCGGATTCAGGATGGGACACTAGCTCATCCTTTAACTGTTCGGATAGTCCGTTAACAAAAACAGCCTGTAGAGACGGACCATTCCACCCACTCTCTGCTGCCAGGGTCCGGAACTCAATGGCATATTCGGCCACGCTCCGAAACCCTTGGCGGAGAGAGAAAAGCCTCATGGAAGCGTCTTTACCTTGGACTGGGTGATCAAAAACCTTCGACATCTCCGTAGTAAACGCAGCATAGGTGGTGGTGAACTGATCCTGCCTCCTCCAGTGAACCGAAGCCCATTCCAGCGCCGCTCCCCGCAGCAGTCCAATCAGGTAAGCGATACGAGCCTTCTCCGTAGCGTATGTAAGGGGCTGGAGATCAAAAACAAGACCACACTGC
The DNA here is from genome assembly GCF_030273125.1 of Centropristis striata. Lineage (NCBI taxonomy): Eukaryota > Metazoa > Chordata > Actinopteri > Perciformes > Serranidae > Centropristis > Centropristis striata. Next base: position 30,988,104 of record NC_081538.1, on the reverse strand, counting down.
ATTAGAAATGTTCTGCATTGTCCCAGATTCCCGTCGTACCTCTCCGGCGGGGAGACCCACGGCTCTCTGCCGGGGTTAGCTGTGGTAGGTGCCGCTGTGGCCGGTACTGGAGAGGGGTCTTGTAGTGCGCCCTGGAGGTTCGCCATGCGGATCGACAGGTCACGGAGTCCGACCCTTATCTCCTGAAGCGCGGCGCTGTGCTGGTCCAGTATAACACCCTGAGTGGAGACGGCGTGACGGACGGGCTCTAGGTCTGCTGAGTCCATACTGGCCGGATCGTTCTGTCAGGACCGGTGACCAGAACTCAGACGCAGACCAGAGATCAGAGAGATATGGATGATTTATTTAGATTTCTCACAAAGAAAAACAGGTCGAAGGGGTGGTGCTGGGAATTCAGGAGCGGGTTCGGATCCAGAGCTCTCGGCTGGCTGGTGAGCTGGACTGGGTACAGGTTGAGGCACGATGTTCTGAGGCGAAGCAGAGAAAACAAGGTTAGGAACAGGCACGAAAAACAGAGTTACTACTAGGTTGCTGGTGAGTCTCATACAAACTGATTCGACGATCCGGTGGGGACTGGAAGGCTGGTCTGGTCTTTTATAGGAGTGTTGATTGTGGAATGAGAAACCGGAGTGCAGGACTGATGAGATGCGTTGCAGGTGTGTAAGCTGGAGCTGCCGAGACCACGCCCCCCAGCAGTAATGCATGCCACAGACAAGTCACAACCGGGGGTTGTGACACTTAAAGACGCAAAAATCTGAAACCACCCTCCAAAGTGGAAAAGTTAAATACGCTCCGCCGTATCGTGTCCGTCTACACTGACAAGACGCAAAACTCTGCTCAGATCTGCTCACGTCACGTACATGCTGCAGTACAGGAAAATAGACAAACATGTGGTATTATTTCCATGCGTCTGACCTTCAAGCTGCTCTGGCAGCTCTAATAAACTTACAGGAGTCTTTCCACCAAATGTACAGGATATGTACAGATAGTATTAGTGAACAGAGAAGGATCTGTAATTACCTCTATCACATTTTGGATGCAGCAATTCGTCGGAGGCGAGCCAGACGGCTGTGAACGAGACCTGTGAGATCTAGTGATGGTGGATAAATTTGTGGAAGGAGTAGCTGATGAAAATGTGTGGCGTGAAAACTTCTGCATGCACAAAGATGCTCTTATCGCTTTAAGTGATGCCGCCTGGCTGCATACAATCAAATTTCACACACTTTTGCGTCACCGTATGCAGCAGATTTCCTCCCGAAAATGCTCGTCTAAACGAGGAATAAAAAGTGAAGACGCGACGCCACTTTTGCGTCTTCTGTTCAGACCGTCCTCGTGTGAACGGGGCCTAACATTGCATCTGTTTTTCATTTTGGTATTTTGCACTCGCAAATCAGCTCTCAAGCTTTTGTTTCAAAGAATATGGAAGCAACAAAACTAACAAACCAACTATGTGATCAGGTCAGTGGAGGACCTGCAGATCCTCAGTTCTGTCAGGTAGAAATTACTGTTTTTGTTAATGGAGTCTGGTGACTTTGAACAGACCACAAACAACTTTCTTCATTTAGGGGCCTATAATAAATGGAGAAATAAATTCTCTGGAAAGCATTTTTTACTTTCATGATCTGTTATTTCCCCCGTTAATATTTATTATGGATACTGTTAAAGAGTCTGTCTGTCAGCAAGAAACACTTTTACATCATTATTGTCATATTTTCATTCAGTCCCATGTGAGGCTGATCATTCCTGAGTGTACGCTTTCATATCAGTTATTTCAGTTACAGTCTGTCAGTTGTTCAGACTTGTCTTAAAACTTTTCCTCTCTGCTCGACTGGTTTCCTGTGAGACGTCTCTCTCTCTCTCTCTCTCTCTCTCTCTCCCCTCCCCCTCTCCCTCAGTTGTATTTTACTTTCACTTCCTCCTCCTGTTCTGTTTTTTTGCAACGCAGTTTTTTTTCCTCCGTGTTAATCTCTTGGTAAGTGACTCTTTTCACTGTTGAACACTTTGAGCTGATCTCAGGTCTTTTTGTTTGTATTCCAGCATTTTAATGATAATAATTATTATGTTTTTTAAGTTTATTTTAAGTTTATCAATATCCCCCACTGCTCTGACAACAGCTTACATGCTAACCATTATGGAGCTGATTCAAACTCATATTTATGATGAAACTTCCAATAACACAATACAAGTGTAGCACCACAACCATGTAAAAGTACTTTGTTAGCAAAGTTAAATTTGACTATTTGGGAATTGTGCCCTCTAGTTGATTTTCTGCTGGAGTAATTTGTGAAACATCATGTAGCTTGCATAAAAACCTGTCACCACACGTCCTCTCCGAGGACTTGTTGTATAGCTCAACTAGCAAACAGGTATAGTTTTATCCAGCTGAAACTAGTTGTTGGCTTGTTGAATAAGCTGAGTACTCTGGCTCACTATTATGTATATGATAGTTGTAAATTTGTTGAGCTAACTGAGTTAGATGCTAGTTGTAGACTAGCTGAGCTACCTGTAAGCTAATTGAGCTTATTTTTAACTTGTTCAGTTAGTTTCTAGTTGAACTGGTTGTAAACCAGTAAGCTGTGAGTCAGTTGTTAACTTGCTGTCAGCTAGTTGTAAAACAGGTGTAACCAAACTGATACTGCTGATTGTAAACTAGTTGTAAGCTAGTTAACTTGGGTGTTAGTTAAAAACTTGCTGGGAAATATTTGTAAACTAGTTGAGCTAGTAGTAAGCTAATTGATGTAGTTGTTTATGAGTTTAGCTAGCTGTAAGCTATTGGCAAGCTGGTAAAATAGTTGGACATTGTAAGTTAGTTGTAAACCAGTTGCTAGCTAATTGATTAGCTTGTATCGTTATTGAGTTAATTATAAATCTGCTGAGTTATTTCTAGTGGTTGTAAAGTAGTTAAGCTAGTTTTAAGCTCATTATAACACCATTCATTTGTTATTGAGTGAGTTGTAAACAAGCTGTTGAGTGTAAGCTAATTGTTCAACCAGTTTAACTAGTTGTAAGCTAGTAGTATACTACATAAGCTACTTGTAAGCTAACTGAGGTTATAGTTAACTAGTTGAGTTATTTGTAACCACTTACAACACATGCAATATTGTTGTTGTTGTTGTTGTTGTTGTTGTTGCAGTGACAGAGTGAATCTCTCCCTGCAGGTGTGGACTCTGCTATGGATCAGTGTGAGGACAGAGAGGAGGGAGACCCTCCCTCTGAAACCAGTCTGTGTGGGGAACTTGGCAGCCAGACCAAAGCTCAGAGGTGAGATGAGGATCTCTAACTGTCCAGGGGCCTCATGTATCAACCTTGCGTACGCACAAAACATTGCGTACGCTGTTTTTCCCGCACACGCCACATGTATGAAAAGTGAACTTGCCGTGAGAATGTGCGGTGGCACCACAAACTTTTGTTTGGGGAAAGTACTATCTTTTCTGCTGTATTTAAAATGTGTTTCATGTCTATACTGAAACTACACACAACTGGCTTTGTGTTTACAGTTTATAGCTTTCGGACTATGAAGGAAAATGCTGTTTTCCACCCTCAATAACCCATTCTAAATATGAGGGGGATAGATGATTTTATTGTTGATCTATTATTGTATTTTAGATTTCACCTGCGTACTGCTGCTTACTTGTGCAATGATAGTATGTTGAACTCTGTATGTTTTTAAAGATTGTATATTTTCTTCAGTCTATAACCTATATTTGGCAATTTCCACTATTTTTATATACATATATACTGAATTTCCCTCCGGGGATCAATAAAGTATTTCTGATTCTGATTAATATGGAGTGCACAAATACCACAGATAACCTGCCTCAATTACTGTGTCAAAGTGCCGATCGCCGACCGTTTCCCCTTTGGTTTAACATGGAGATGTTAACGCTGCAGGTCACAGCGATCCATGACCACAGATCCCTCTCCCCGGAGAAAAAATGTGTGTGGGAAATCCTTTCCGAATAATTCAGATGTGGTGCATGTTTGATCCCGTATGTGATGTTTAATTGGGACAACAAGTTAAGTGTGGCTTATAAACTGATGCGTAAAAATGATATTGGCACGCATTATGCACTGGCAGCTCTAACGGCTCCGGAAAAAACGAATAACGGTGGAGTTTAGAAGGAGCGTGTGTTGAGGGACCTTCTGCCATGGTGCAGGTTTCTGATCCGGCTGGTTAACAGCCACAGTGTCATCTTGTTGCTGATCCCAGAGCTGAGGTAACAAAAAGCACATTTTCTTGCCTTTTGTTTTTGATTATCAGCGGGCATGCCGGCGATTTATAGTAATTTGCATGTCATCTGCATATTCATTTTCATGAAGGGCCGGTGCGTGGTTGGTGGCTCGTGCATGTGCGCTCAGTTCCACGCTGGTTGGTATTTATCAAGGAAAGGTGCGCTGAACCTGGCGTGAGCACAGTTTGGTACATGTGAAGGTGAATTTGTGAACGTACTTCTCTAGTTTTAGGAGTAGACCATCTTTCAGGATGAAAGCTACGCACTCTTTGATACATGAGGCCCCAGGACTCTTCTCCATATAAAATAAAACTGATTAGTTAAATAAAGTGAGTCAGAATCTTTGATGTGATTACCTTTTAGGAACATTATTAACCACTCTCTTTTTTATTAGAGTGCAGCAGGAGAGTCCTGGATCTGAACCTGAACCTGGACCTGAACCCAGCTGTGTGTCCATGAAGAGTGACTGGCCTATGGGTTTCTCTCTTGACTTTAAAGTTGGACAACCTGGATCTGGACCTGATCCCAGCTGTGTGTCCATGAAGAGTGACCGGTCTATGGGTTACCCTCCTAACTTTAAAGTTGAACAACCTGGATCTGGACCTGAACCCAGCTGTGTGTCCATGAAGAGTGACCGGTCTAAGGGTCTTCCTGAGAACTTTGAAGTTGGACAAGCTGCTGATGGAAGGTAAGAATTTAAAACTGAAATTTGTTGATATCTGACACAATCAGAACTTTGTAGTCAAGGTGGCAAAAGATTTAATTTTTGATTAAATGTAGGATACTTCATTAAAACTAATGTATTGTATGAATTCTCTGAACTAACAAAGTCATCGCTGCATGCCAGTGGTTGGTCACAGTCATTGTTGTTCAGGTCACTATTAGATCTCATGTCCAGCTCCTAGACTTTGTGATCCGAGTCCTACAAAGTTATTGCACAGCCTTCATCAAATGTAATGAAACTGATGACTGATGACTTGGTAATGTTCAGCAGTGTGACTGCTTTGCAGAGCAATCTGTTCTAACATTTGCTGACATGTGGTCATCTTTCTGTCCGACCCAGCGTACAATCAACTCAAACACGATCACTTGCTTTAAAGCTTGTGCCAGGGGGACACATTCTGACTTTAGTTATGTTGGCTTAAAAATGGTTTTATACCACCCACTCTTCCTCCTGAGCCACATTTCTGTCATTGTGTCATCATCTCAGATCTCCTTTAGAAAGCCGTTTACATATTGATGTCATTAAATGTTCCTAAACTTGATGTTCTCTCTGCAGAGTTCAGCAGGAGAGCTCAGAGGGCCTCAGTGGTCAGTCTGCCCCACAGCATCAAACAGATTTGGACTCCATATTTATGGTGTGTACATGTACAAACAAACCTTTCACTATAAACTACAGATTAATGTTTATCTACCATTCATGGTGCTGCTCTGTTTGGAGCAGCAGGCCTTCAGACTGATAATTGAATGACATGTGAGCTTTTAACTAAATGTTCAGTTTATCATTCTGTTCCAGCTGCTGGAGGAGAACATCATCACGTTTGTAAAGAACGAGCTGAAGAAGATCCAGAAGGTTCTGAGTCCAGATTACCCAGAATGCTTAGAGAGTCAATGGGAGGATGAGGAGGTGTTGGAGGATGAGGATGAGGAGCAGAGGAGGAGAAGCAGAGAGGAGTTTCTGAATATCACAATTAACTTCCTGAGAGGAATGAATCAGGAGGAGCTTGCTGACTGTCTAAAGAGCAGTAAGTGGATTTCTTTAAAATGTAACATGATGAAAGATAAAATGGAGGCAACATGGGCAAAGCTTACATTTATAATTGCTGAAGTAAATATGCTGCACACATCTGCATCAGATCAGAAGCTGTTCGTCCTCAACTTATGACCTGAATAAAACAGACACAGGAGCAAAAACTACACAGACACAATTAAATGTTTAGATTCTCTGATTTTCTACAGGATACTCTCGCTGACTTAATTTTATTTATTCATTCAGGAACTTGTGCTCCAGTGTGCCGACATAATCTGAAGTCTAACCTGAAGAAGAAGTTCCAGTGTGTGTTTGAGGGGATCTCCAAAGCAGGAAACCCAACCCTTCTGAATCAGATCTACACAGAGCTCTACATCACAGAGGGAGGGACTGCAGAGGTCAATGATCAACATGAGGTCAGACAGATTGAAACAGCATCCAGGAAACCAGACAGACCAGAAACAAGAATCAGTCAAGAAGACATCTTTAAAACCTCACCTGGAAGAGATGAACCAATCAGAACAGTGCTGACAAAGGGAGTGGCTGGCATTGGGAAAACAGTCTTAACACAGAAGTTCACTCTGGACTGGGCTGAAGACAAAACCAACCAGGACATAATGTTTATATTCCCATTCACCTTCAGAGAGCTGAATGTGCTGAAAGAGAGAAAGTTCAGCTTGGTGGAACTTGTTCATCACTTCTATTCTGAAACCAAAGAAGCAGGAATCTGCAGGTTTGAAGAGTTCCACGTTGTGTTGATCTTTGACGGTCTGGATGAGTGTCGACTTCCTCTGGACTTCCACAACACTGAGATCCTGACTGATGTCACAGAGTCCACCTCAGTGGATGTGCTGCTGACAAACCTCATCAGGGGGAAACTGCTTCCCTCTGCTCGCCTCTGGATAACCACACGACCTGCAGCAGCCAATCAGATCCCTGCTGACTGTGTTGACATGGTGACAGAGGTCAGAGGGTTCACTGACCCACAGAAGGAGGAGTACTTCAGGAAGAGATTCAGAGATGAGGAGCAGGCCGGCAGAATCATCTCCCACATCAAGACATCACGAAGCCTCCACATCATGTGCCACATCCCAGTCTTCTGCTGGATCTCTGCTACAGTTCTGGATCTGTTGAAAACCAGAGAGGGAGGAGAGCTGCCCAAGACCCTGACTGAGATGTACATCCACTTCCTGGTGGTTCAGTCCAAAGTGAAGAACATCAAGTATGATGGAGGAGCTGAGACAGATCCACAGTGGAGTCCAGAGAGCAGGAAGATGATTGAGTCTCTGGGAAAACTGGCTTTTGATCAGCTGCAGAAAGGAATCCTGATCTTCTATGACTCAGACCTGACAGAGTGTGGCATCGATATCAGAGCAGCCTCAGTATACTCAGGAGTGTTCACACAGGTCTTTAGAGAGGAGAGAGGACTGTACCAGGACAGGGTGTTCTGCTTCGTCCATCTGAGTGTTCAGGAGTTTCTGGCTGCTCTTCATGTCCATCTGACCTTCATCAAGTCTGGAGTCAATCTGATGACAGAAGAACAATCAACCTCCCTGTGGTCTGAATTGTTCGGGGGCAAATTAACCCGACTCTACCAGAGTGCTGTGGACAAGGCCTTACAGAGTTCAAACGGACACCTGGACTTGTTCCTCCGCTTCCTCCTGGGTCTTTCTCTGGAGACCAATCAGACTCTCCTCAGAGGCCTGCTGACACAGACAGGAAGTAACTCACAGACCAACAAGAAAACATCCCAGTACATCAAGAAGAAGATCAGTGAGGATCTGTCTCCTGAAAGAAGCATCAACCTGTTCCACTGTCTGAATGAACTGAATGATCGTTCTCTAGTGGAGGAGATCCAACAGTCCCTGAGATCAGGAAGTCCCTCCACAGATAAACTGTCTCCTGCTCAGTGGTCAGCTCTGGTCTTCATCTTACTGTCATCAGAAACAGATTTGGACGTGTTTGACCTGAAGAAATACTCTGCTTCAGAGGAGGCTCTTCTGAGGCTGCTGCCAGTGGTCAAAGCCTCCAACAAAGCTCTGTAGGTGATCGTATCACTATCCAGATTAAATGTAGTTTCCATTGTTTGTCTTTGTTGTCTCATGTTTCGCTGATTCCTCTCCAGGCTGAGTGGCTGTAACCTCTCAGAGAGAAGCTGTGAAGCTCTGTCCTCAGTCCTCAGCTCCCAGTCCTCTAGTCTGAGAGACCTAGACCTGAGTAACAACGATCTGCAGGATTCAGGAGTGAAGCATTTTTCTGCTGGACTGAAGAGTCCACACTGCAGACTGGAAACTCTCAAGTCAGAATTAATTTTTAAATAATTCTTTTTTCTTCTTTTTGAAGCAAACCCACTATGTTAACAGGTGTCTGGTCTTTAAGCTCCATTAGTGTCTGAGACCGTTATAATTAAGAACATCTAGCAAGGAAATAGTTTTATTTTAGAGAGTTTATATGTTGACCGTGTGTGGGTGTGTGTGTGTGTGTGTGTGTGTGTGTGTGTGTGTGTGTGTGTAGTGTGTCAGGCTGTAACCTGACAGAGAGAAGCTGTGAAGCTCTGTCCTCAGTCCTCAGCTTCCAGCCCTCTAGTCTGAGAGACCTGGACCTGAGTAATAACGACCTGCAGGATTCAGGAGTGAAGCGTTTTTCTGCTGGACTGAAGAGTCCACACTGCAGACTGGAAACTCTCAGGTCAGAATTAAACATTTTTTAGAAGTAAACCCACTATGTTAACAGCTGTCTGGTTTTTATTTCCATTAGTGTCTGAAGTCGTTATAATTAAGAACATCTAGCAAGGAAATACTTTTATTTTAGTGCGTTTGTGTGTGTGTGTGTGTGTGTGTGTGTGTGTGTGTGTGTTCAGTCTGTCATACTGTATGATCTCAGAGGAAGGCTGTATTTCTCTAGCCTCAGCTCTAAGCTCCAACCCCTCCCATCTGAGAGAGCTGGACCTGAGCTACAATCATCCAGGAGACTCAGGAGAGAAGCTTTTGTCTGCTGGACTGAAGGATCCACACTGGAGACTGGACACTCTCAGGTATGGACAGACAGGTGGACACTCTCAGGTGTGGACAGAGAGACAGGTGGACGTTCTCAGGTATGGACAGACAGACAGTTGGACAATCTCAGGTGTAGACAGACAGACAAGTGGACACTCACAGGTGTGGACAGACAGACAGGTGGACACTCTCAGGTGTGGACAGACAGACATGTAGACGTCCTCAAGTATGGACAGACAGACAGTTGGACAATCTCAGGTGTGGACAGACAGGTGGACACTCACAGGTGTGGACAGACAGACAGGTGGACACTTTCAGGTGTGGACAGACAGACAGGTGGACGTCATCAGGTATGGACAGACAGACAGGTGGACGTTCTCACGTATGGACAGACAGGTGGACACTCACACAGTTGGACAGACAGATTGAACACTCAAATTTGGACAGATAGGCAGACAGGTGGACACTCTCAGGTGTGGACAGACAGACAGGTGGACATTCTCAGGTATAGACAGACATATAGGTGGATTCTCTCAGCTGTAGACAGACAGGTGGACACTCGCAGATATGGACAGACAGACAGGTGGACACTCTCAGGTGTGGACAGACAGACGGGTAGACACTCTCAGGTGTGGACAGACATATAGGTGGACTCTCTCAGGTGTAGACAGACAGGTTGACACTCGCAGATATGGACAGACAGACAGGTGGACACTCTCAGGTGTGGACAGACAGGTGGACACTCTCAGGTGTGGACAGACAGACAGTTGGACACTCTCATGTATGGACAGACAGACAGGTGGACTCTCTCAGGTATGGACAGACAGTTGGACACTCTCAGGTGTAGACAGACAGACGGGTAGACACTCTCAGGTGTGGACAGACAGACAGGTTGACTCTCTCAGGTGTGGACAGACAGGTGGGCACTCTCAGGTATGGACAGACAGACAGTTGGACAATCTCAGGTGTGGACAGACAGGTGGGCACTCTCAGGTATGGACAGACAGACAGTTGGACAATCTCAGGTGTGGACAGACAGACAGGTGGACACACACAGGTGTGGACAGACAGACAGGTGGAGACTCTCAGGTGTGGACAGGTGGACAGACAGCAGCTCTCAGTGTGTCTCTGTCTCTAACTGAGTGTCTCTGGTTGATGTTTGATGGTGATATGAAGTTGATTGTGACTGTGTCTCTTCCTGCAGGGTGGACCATGGTGGACTGCAGTGGTTGAGACCTGGTCTGAGGAAGTGTGAGTGTGTTTCAGCTTCATTTATCAGAACTCAGCAGCACATGTTACAGCACATTTAGACTTTTATTGACTGAAGTTGGATGATGAATTTCTCCAGAGTTTCAATCAGGATTCAGCTTCTGTTTTCAGTCAGTGTGGCTGGAAAGATTCAATCAATCCATTTGAAATCCACCAACACAAAGAAAGTGAACACAGTGATCCAACAAAACTAATAAATACATTTAATGAAGAGTGGAGCCAACAGAAAGCTGACTGTGTTTCTTCTTCTCTTGACTCTCACTGATTTTATACAAGAGTTTTGTTGCCTTCAGGTGCTGCTTGTAAACTTCACAAGTTTGACAGATAAAAGTTGTTGTGTTCCTTTAATATTCTTCTCTTGATGTTTTTAATACATCAGTGTTCAAAAACATACAAGTCATAAACAAAAAAGGACATAAATAATGTGAACAGATGTTGAGAGGTTGAATAAAGTGAGTTGAGGTGGATTTACCTTCCAGTTCCTCCCTGACTGGGAGACCTGAGACCAGATGTACGACACATACGCACAAGAAAACATTGGGCCTCATTCACCAATATCTTCTTAAGAATCTTCTTAGATTCTTTCTTAAGTCCTTCTTAAGAAGGTGTCTAAGAAGACCCTACGTCAGATTCATCAACGTGTTCTTAAGCCGCTGAATTGTTTGCAGCCGTGTTCTTAAATTGATGAATGCCATCTCCTCGTAAACTGAGCGGGCATGCCAGGTGAGTCTAATTAACATAGGATTAGCATAGGTAACCGCCCATCAATGCCCATAAAAGGGCCCATAAAAAGGAGTGCAGGGCCGCCACACAGAGGAAACAGCAACAGAATGCCTAAAGAAAAGCGTAAATCCGTTGGAGCACAGGTAAAAAGAAAAAAAAAAACGGTAACACTTTCTATGAAGACTACATCTATAGTGCATTATGAGCGCATTCATAGTGAATTATAATGCTCATTATAATCAATCATAATGCATTATGACTGCACTCATAAACACATATAAAGCTTCATGATGCACTATATCAACAGTTATAAATATAGCTTATAATGACTTATAAATCCAAGTGTCTTATGAGTGCTCTTGACTGGTTATAAACTACAGGCTGGCTGATGAGGCTTATAATACATGACAACTACTCATACCCCTCTATACACACACCTCAACAATCAATTGTTATAAGGACTCATAGGATGCCATAAGTATAAATAAATGTTCATTGTTGGCGTTAAGTAAAGTGTAACACATTTTCATGCATTTAAAAGAAGCTATGCTGCATCATAAGTCATTTCGTCAGATACCATAGCTTCTTTTAAATGCATGAAAATGTGTTACACTTTACTTAATGGCAACAATGAAACATCATGATTAGCTATACTGCATTATAGATGCTACTATATGAACCTCACTTTACTTAAAGCATACATTGATCATTTATTTATACTTATGGCATCCTATGAGTCCTTATAACAATTGATTGTTGAGGTGTGTGTATAGAGGGGTATGAGTAGTTGTAATGTATTATAAGCCTCATCAGTCAGCCTGTAGTTTATAACCAGTCAAGGGCACTCATAAGACACTTGGATTTATAAGTCATTATAAGCTATATTTATAACTTTTGATATAGTGCATCATGAAGCTTTATATGTGTATATGAATGCAGTCATAATGCATTATGATTGATTATAATGAGCATTATAATTCACTATGAATGCGGTCATAATGCACTATAGATGTAGTCTTCATAGAAAGTGTTACCAAAAAAACTTTAGCAGTTCAGAACTAGAAGTTCTGCTGCAGGAGATCACTTGGAGGAAGAACATTATATTTAGCAGCCTTAGTGCAAGTTGCAACAACACAAAAAAATTATTTTCTGGAATAATACCTGTAGAACCTGATAATGTAATAAATTCCCGTTAATGTAATAACCCCGTTAATGTAATAAAAATCTGCACTTGAGTCCAGTGAAAATGTAATAACTTCCCAATAATGTAATAAAGTGCATTTCCCAATAATGAAATACACTTTTAACCAATAATGTAATAAAGTATTACATTAATGGGAGGTTATTACATTATCAGGTTAGCCTTCATTTCGCAAGTCCTAATAATGTAATAACTTCCCGATAATGTAATAAAGTGCAGCAGACCACCCATTACTTGAGTTCAAGTGGTGATACTGTGTAGGCAACTCTAGCTCAAGAGCTCTAGCGCCACCAACAGGTCAAAGTTGAATGTTTATTAACTTTTGACCCGTTCATCCGTTTTTCACAAACGAGGTATCACTGGAACCCTTGGGCCAATCCGATTTCAATGCATCCAATGGGGGTTTTCGGCCATATTGGATTTTCCGCCATCTTTGATTTGATCAAAAACCTTTAAAGGGCCTCTCTTATCACACATTTTGTCTTATCTTCACTAATCTTGGCCCAGATTATCTTCAGACCATGACACACAAATGCATTCAACATCTTCTTGAAATTCAAAGGCACTTGGCTGTGACAGCCAATCAAACTTGATGGTGAGGTCACCAAACAGGAAGTAAGCCCATTTCTCAGTAACCCTTTAGCATATCTTAACCAAACTTGGTACATATGACATCATGACATCATCATATGACTCATGACATCATCCTGGGGACACCCAAAACATCTGGTGACCTCTGACCTCTAGGGGGCCACATATTCTGTCCAATCTTCATGAAACTTAGCATATGATCTTCAGACCAAGTTGAACAAATGTGTCAAACAGCTTTTTAAAATTCAAAACCATTTGGCTCTCTGACAGCCATGATAATCTTGTGTGCAATATCTCTAGAATGCATTGGTGCAAGTGCTTCAAATTTGGTATGAGTGTTTGTAGGGACTTAAAGATTAATTGATTTGATGATGAAGGTCAAAGGTCTCTCCTTATATGTCCTTGGTGCACGTGTTTCAAATTAAGCAGCGAGCTCAGTGAGCTCAGCAACATAGCAACATTTTAGCCAGTACATTGCATCCACTGTAGTTGTTTCTAGTTGTTATTATTATTGCTACTATCATTGTCTTTAATCATCTCCAGTAATATATTATGACTACTAATACGAATAATCAAAAATATAGTATTACATTACAAGTATTGCATTACCTACATAGTTTTTCTAACTACATGCTGGTACCAAAGGCTCATCGATAGCTGTCCAGTGTATAAAGTCCCTTGTTTTATTATAAATGTATTTTATATTCTATATTTACTTCAATTAGTCTATCTACTAAAACATGGAGGGCTAATGAGGCTTTGGTTAGTGAAGTTATTTCATATAATATTCACATTCAATAACGATAATACATTGTCTATTTACTATTGGTTTATGGATTATACACCAGTTCAGTATATGGATGCCGAAAGAAAGTTCAAATCCATGTTCAAAATAGCCATGATGAAGACATCAACCATAAATAAGTTATAAAATGGTGGCTTTAAAATGAGGTTGCTTTTTTGGATAGGTTGCTTTTGTTGTATGTCGAAATTAACTGAACAAATATAAAATTGTTGCATCCATTTGCCAGTGATATTTAACAAGTTCAGAGCACTGTTGGTAACACTATATATTACTGGCTTTTCTGGATATAGGTTACTTTTACTGTGTGTTAAAATTAAATAAATAAACAAATACAAAATTGTTTCATTTGGAGTCCACTACAATTTGCCAGTGATATTTAACGAGCTCAGAACACAGTTGGTAACACTTTATTTTATAGTGTCCCTAATACAATGTATCCAACCTATGTACTTAGTAAAAAGTAAAGTGTTACTGCACTGTTTGAGCAGTGCTATGTAGCCTAATCTTGCTGTTGATTATGTGAAAATGTTCTGAAAGCACTAGGCACAAGTAGTTACATATAGTTTGAAATACAAAATAATCCATTCCTAAAACGTATAAAAGCTGCAAGCAATGATGAAGGGGCCAATATAGTTGATGGCACCAAGGCTGGTTGAGACCAGGTTTTTTCCTAGGTTCTAACCCGGTTAAATGTCAATAAGAGTTAAAGTTTAAGACCAGGATGCTCAAAGATCAGAATGGCAGCCAAATTCTGATGTGCAAAATAGTTTTGGAGCTATTTGGAGAGGTCTGGCAATATCACCAGACATTGAAAAATAAGTTTGCAATCCACTTATGTGAAGATATAGGAGTTTTTTGATATTGCACCACCCCCTAGATGTCAAAGTTCACCAAATTGTTTGGGTGTTCCCAGGATGATGTCATGACTCTATGTACCAAGTTTGGTTAAGATATGTTAAAGGGTTTGTGAGAAATGGGCTAACTTCCTGTTTTGCGACTTAGCCATTAAGTTTGATTGGTTGTCACGGCCAAGCACCTTTAGATTTCAAGAAGCTTTTGAATGCATTCGTGTGTCATGGATACCTTGTTTGTGAAAAACGGATGAACGGGTCAAAAGTTAATAAACATTCAACTTTGACCTGTTGGTGGCGCTAGAGCTCTTGAGCTAGAGCTGCCTACACAGTATCACCACTTGAACTCAAGTAATGGGTGGTCTGCTGCACTTTATTACATTATCGGGAAGTTATTACATTATCAGGACTTGCGAAATGAAGGCTAACCTGATAATGTAATAACCTCCCATTAATGTAATACTTTATTACATTATTGGTTAAAAGTGTATTACATTATTGGGAAATGCACTTTATTACATTATTGGGAAGTTATTACATTATCAGGTTTTATTACATTTTCACTGGACTCAAGGGCAGATTTGTATTACATTAACGGGGTTATTACATTAACGGGAATTTATTACATTATCAGGTTCTACAATACCTTGTACACACACACATAAATATATATATATATATATATATATATATATATATATATATACATATATATGTGTGTGTATGTATGTAAAATGTGTGCCCTGTAAGGCATGAGTTTACCATAGTGTGTAAGCTAAAAATATGTCTTTAGTATTGGACTGAGGGGTTGCAACCTTGGCTTGATTTTATTTTTTTTATTTTTTTTTATCACATATGAAGTCCTGCAGAGCCGACTTACAACAGAACCAGAACAGACAGAGCCTCCTGCAGCAGTAATATATATAACATTGTTTTGTAGCCGTGGATGGAGAAATGCCACCTATAAATAGGGTGGTATCACTAATGGACGGCATGAATTCCAATTTACTTGATTCATGTTAAAGCGTTGGCACATTTTAATTTAATAAATGAAAAATGAAAAAAAAAAAATTAATAAATAAATTCATAAATATGACGGAAATGTCACCGTAATGTATTTTATTGAACTTAACAAAAGAAGACAACTCAACCAGGCCAACATGTCAGCACTGAAATGTGCTTAAGACCCCTGAGTGTTGGTAGGATATGTTCTTACCTAAGAAAAATCCTGGATAAGAAAAAAATTCATGAATGCCACAATCTACGTAAAATCTTCGTAAGTAGGACTTAAGAACAAATTTGTTCTTAAGAACGGTTCGTGAGTGAGGCCCATTGTGTTTGCATATTTGTGTGTTGAGTTTTTTGCATCTGGCCCCTGGTGGATGAAAAGCACCTTAAAGCCAGTTGGTGGAGCCACAGCCCTCTGATATTCATTTAAAAATCCAGACTGTGGTGAAAGTTTTCTGTAGCAGTGGACAGTTTGACATTTGATGATCAAAGATCTGAACTTTGTGCTGAATGTGACTCTTTGGTGGAGCTAATAACAGTTTAATAAAGCAGATGGTTCAGAGCTGCTTTGTGCTGCAGTGGAAGATGATGTGTCACTTTTATTAGTGAGACTTTATTCACCACGTGTGTTTATTGATGTGGATCTCCATCAGCTGTCGTCCTCGAGTCCACACGAGGAAAAACACACAATATTACTGACATGGTTTTTTTTTTAAAGATATTTTATTGGGCATTTTTTAGCTTTATTGACAGTAGAGATATTCAGAGTGAAAGGGGGAGACAGGCGGGAAAGGGCTCCGAGCCGGATTCGAACCCGGGCCGCCCGCTTACGAGGACTTGGCCTCCGTGGTTTGCGCTCTACCAGGTGTGCCACCGGGAACGCCCCATATTACTGACATGTTGACTCTCATGTTAACTTACTGTTACACTGTGAAACTTTGAATGGTTTTCTTTCAGTAATTGTCAGTAAAGTTGTTAATAAATCAGCAGATGATAACCTGCAGCTGTTTTGTGTCTCGTTCTCTCCATCAGATGTCTGTGAACTGGAACTGGACACAAACACAGTAAACAGAAACCTCAAACTGTCTGACAACAACAGGAAGGTGACATGTGTGGAGGAGGATCAGTCATATCCTGATCATCCAGACAGGTTTGACTGTCCTCAGCTACTGTGTAGAACTGGTCTGACTGGTCGCTGTTACTGGGAGGTCGAGTGGAGTGGAGACGTTTATATATCAGTGAGTTACAGAGGAATCAGGAGGAGAGGAGATGGTGAAGACTGTTGGTTTGGAGGGAATGATCAGTCCTGGAGTCTGAGCTGCTGTGATGTTGGTTACTCTGTCTGGCACAATAACAGAAGAACAGACCTCTCCTCCTCCTCCTCCTCCTCCTCCTCCTCCTCCTCCTCCTCCTCCTCCTCCTCCTCTGGTAGAGTAGCAGTGTATGAGGACTGTCCTGCTGGCTCTCTGTCCTTCTACAGAGTCTCCTCTGATTCTCTGATCCACCTCCACACCTTCAACACCACATTCACTCAACCTCTTTATCCTGGGTTTGGGTTTAGGTTCTTTGGTTCCTCAGTGTCTCTGTGTCCTCTGCAGGTCTGAGAGTCTCTCCTGTGGACAGAAACTCTGCTGACTGAAATCAAAGTTCAGTCTGTTCACCATCACTCACACTCTGCACTGTGAAGCAGATCTGTCTCAGACTCAAACACAAAACATTCATTTGTCTGATTTCATCTCTTTGATGATCAACATGTTTCACTAGAAACACTTCCTGATGTGTAACATCTGCCTCCTCCCTGGTGCTGTGATTCAAAGTGACTCTGTGGGACACACTGTATAAACAATGTAAAGTGTATCTGTGTCCATGTACACATGCTGTAATAAACTTGTATTAAATTGTATGTGTTTTTAGGGACGGTGCAGGAAGCTTTGTGAAGCTTTGAGGCTTCAGACTCAGCAGCAGCACAGTGACATCTGCTGGTTTATAAACCTCACAGCAGCTCTTCACCCTTTGTCTTCCTCATTCATTTTTGTACATTTTTTTTTTCATTTGACGATCACTTTAGTCTTATTACAGCTTGAGGCATGCATTTTTGCAAGAACTTTTCTTTTTAGTAACATTTTTTAAATCCCATGTCTTTTACTCTTACATGTATTTTAAACTCTATTGAGCCATTTTGCACCTTCTGGACACCTTTGTGGCAAAAATGTACATGCAGAAAAAAAATGCAATTAAATCACCATACATCAATATTTTTCTCTGCCTATTTTTCATAAATCTCTTAAACAACTTCAGACTTGTTCACAACAACCAAAAATTCGATAATTTTCAGGATTTTACCTCTTTAAATGCCAGTTTATATATTAGCAACAGAATTCTTTAGATTGCAGTAGTATTTTTTATGTAATGCCAGATACTCACTCTGGACACCTTCGTGGACAAAAATTGCCTCATAGACTTCCATTTAAACCACATTTATTAATCTCACTCTCATTACGGTAAAAAAAGAACAACAAAAAACTAGGGCTGCAACTAACGATTATTTTCATTATGGATTAATCTGTCGATTATTTAAACGATTAATTGATTAGTTGTTTGGTCAATAAAATGTATAAAAATATCAATGAGTGTTTCCCAAACCACAAGATGACGTCCTCAAATCTCTTGTTTTGTCCACAAACAAAAGAGATATTCAGTTTATTGTCATAAAGGAACAAAGAAACCAGAAATATTCACATTGAAGAAGCTGAAATCAGAGAATTTGGACTTATTTTCTTGGTATATAATTGGTTTACTGCTCAAACCAATTATTATATTATCAAAATAGTAGACGATTAATTGAAAATCAATTATTGTTCGATTCATCGAATAATTGTTGCAGCTCTAAAAAAAACGTCTGCATTCTGTATTTTCAGCATTTCATTTTGAGGAAAATGAGTGATATTTGACATTTTCAGTGTATTTAGCCAAATTCAATCATTTCCCCAT
Organism: Centropristis striata; assembly: GCF_030273125.1. Lineage (NCBI taxonomy): Eukaryota > Metazoa > Chordata > Actinopteri > Perciformes > Serranidae > Centropristis > Centropristis striata. The sequence goes on along the minus strand of NC_081538.1, from coordinate 30,969,687 downwards.
TGTAGGCTGATGCATGAAATGCTTGTCTTTTTGCCAGTTATAATATGGAGCTTTGTGACTAGCAGGGGATGTGATGTGAGCGAGGCAAGATAATAAGACTGACAACAGCAGCAGTGACAACAGTGTAGTAGGAACAATTTTATTATATTTTGTGTTATGAAACAGTTGAGCTAGCTTTAAGCTAGTTGTAAGGTCGTCTTAAGCTACTTAGAAGATATTTGTGCTAGTTTTAACCTTGTTTTAAAGTAGTTTGATGCTATGTGTGACTCATTTGAGCTTGTAGTAATTTCAGTTAGTTTTAAGGTCGTTTTAAGCTACTTTGAAGATATTTGTGCTAGTTTTAAGCTTGTTGTAAAGTAGTTTGATGCTATGTGTGACTCATTTGAGCTTGTAGTAATTTCAGTTGGTTGTAAGGTTGTTTTAAGATGCTTCTAAGATATTTGTGCTCTGTAAACCAGCCGTGCTAGTTGTATTCTACATTTGAATTCGTCAGGCTTCTACTAAGTTAGGCTGGTTTAAGATAGTTGCAAAATAGTTGATCTACCATTGAACGTTTGTTTACCATAGAAATCAAATAAGGGAATGTACTGCTGCAACACACAGTTAGCTAGTGAAGCTAGGTGAGTTATTTGTTAACTAGTTTCCTTCATTGGAAGGACGTTGTAAGCTACTTTTAAGTTTTTTTGTGGTAGTTTTGTGTTGTAAACTAATTGAACTAAATGTAAGTTAATTGAGCTAGTTTTAGGCTTTTTAAACTAGTTTTGGTGGTTGTTTGCTACGAGTGGATAGTATAGTGGATAGTTGAGCTTATACTAAGCTAAGCAACTTTAAGCTAGTTATGAAACAGTTGAGCTAATTGTTAAACAGTTGAGCTAGTTGTAAGTTCATTGAGCTAAATGTAAAGGAGTTTTAAATAGCAATGAAATAGTTGAGCTAGCTTCAAGCTAGTTGCAGACTACTTAAATGGTCGATAATTCGTCTGTGACATCATGGACCTGAAGAATTGTATTCAGGATTCATCCATATTCTCAGGTTTGTATTAAATATTGAATATCCTTAATGTCTTTTCTTCTAACCTTGCTGTAAAAAATGTCTTAACACCAGTAAATGCAGCAATTTACATGAATAGAAATGTTGTAGGTCCAGTTTGAACAAATACTATCCTTCAGGTACAAAGCTGATAAACAGCCCAGCTTCCTAAAAACAAAGTAGGATGCTAGTTAAACTAGTTATAAGCTAGTTCAGCTAGTTGTAAGCTAATCGAGGTAGCTGTGAGCTAGTTAAGCTGGTTGAAAACAATTTGAGCTATTTTTAAGATAAGTGAGCTGGTTGTAAGCTAATTTTAATGATCGACTCCTTTTCAGCTTTTGTTTACCAGAGAAATAAATGAAGCTAATGTCCTGCTGCAGCACACAGTTAGCTAGTGAAGCTAGGTGAGTTGTAAGGGAGTTTTTGCTGCTTCTAGGGTTATTTGTGCTTGTTATAAACCAGCTGTGCTCGTTGTTTGTTATGTGTGAGTGAGTTGGACACTAGTAACTGTAGCTGTCAGATAAATGTAGTGCAGGTAAAGTAGAAAGGAACACAAGATGGAAATACTCAAAGAACAAGAAACTGTAAAACTGTAATAAAATGCTGTACTTTGGTAAGTTATCTGTAACTTAAGACCACTGCTGATTTTGGACACGTTATTTCATCTTTTATGTATTTAAGATGAAAAATGAATAGTTAAACAGTTCATGAGGCCCATTGTGTTCAAAGTCCTGCAGTTAATCTTTCCTTTATAACATTAAATAAAACTTTATTGATCCCCAGAGATCAAATTCAGGTGTTGCAGCAGCACAAAGACAGAAGGAAGTCCAGAAACTGAATATATGTTTTTGTGAACTACCTTGATATGTTATGAAGATGTGTGTTGATGGAGCTGTTTGTAGTTTGAGGATACTAAACTGGTTCATTGCCTGTGAAAAGGACTTAATGTAAAGATTAATATGTGCTGGATTGGTCTCTTTTTTTATTGGTCATGAAGTCATAAAGGGCTGTAACTTGCTCCGTAGACGTGTTTTGATAAGAGAGACTAAAAGTCAAAGTCTCTCTGGTTCCTTCACTCTGTCCCTCGTTGTGACGCAGATGCTACCTCCGTGTTGAACTTTTGGTAAGTGACATTTGTTGAATGATTCTCAGCTGATCTCATGTTAGTTTAATCAAACTGTAACAAGCAGAAATTCAGGTGTTTGTGTGTGTAAAGCTGCAGTTTGTACTAAGAAGAACTCAGCTCTGTGCTAACAGTTAGCCTCCATGTTCAGGATCACCAGCTGCTCCAACAACACAAGCACAATGATTTCTGTTTAACAGTGTTTAATAATGTAAATACTTATCAAAATGTATCAGAGTAGTTGCTTGTTTGTGACTTTATATACGACAGATTAAACAATAGCAACATATCAGCTTTCATGAACTCTTTGTTTTGTCTGTAAAATCTTCATCTGTAGAGTAACTGGAACAGATAAAGATAGAGCGGTAAAAGGAGAAAGGAACACAAGATGGAAGAACTCAAACAACAGGAAACTGTGAAACTACCAAAATGCTCACTTATTTCTACGTGTTATTTTGAACTGTTATTTTTATTCATTCATGTATTTATGATATAAAATCAATCATTTATCAGTTTTTGAGGTCCATGTAGTTCAAAGTGCTGCAGTAAATCCTCCCTTTATAACATTAGATAAAACTTTATTGATCCCCAGAAAACAAATTGCAGCAGCACAAAGACAGAAGGAAGAGTAATCTGATTACAACTATTAATACATCAATACAGTCATTTATCTAGTGGAATATGTAATTACTGAAATATATTTTATCTGATAAAACAGTAACAGAGTGGTGCCCCATCCAGAGGTGACCGAGAGTAAATCAAGTCATATTATTTTATATAATTAATAAATGTTGATAATTATTGATAACTTCTCATAGCCATTTTGACACACTTTTGTACTGTAACGAACCTGACCTGTTGCTTGTTCTAAAGCTAATTATATTTAAAATAAATATTTAAAAAACAATTATGATTTTTGGCACAAGTATAACGTGCAACATATTTTAAATGATAATATATGATCCTATTAATATATTTCACACACTTTAGTATTTTACAGATAATTAAATATACAGTCAGGTCCGGAAATATTTGGACAGTGACACAATTTCCATAATTTTGGTTCTGTACGCTACCACAATGGATTTGAAATGAAATAATCGAGATGCAATGGAAGTGCAGAATTGCAGCTTTAATTTGAGGGTATTCACAACAAAATTGAAGGAAGGGTTTAGGAATTGCAACAATTTTCAAACATAATCCCCTCATTTTAAAGGACCTAAAGTAATTGGACAAATGAATGTAATCATAAATAAAATGTTCATTCTTAATACTTTGTTGAGAATCCTTTGCAGGCGATGACTGCCTGAAGTCTGGAACCCATGGACATCACCAAACGCCGGGTTTCCTCCTTTGTGATGCTTTCCCAGGCCTTGACTGCAGCTGTCTTCAGTTGTTGTTTGTTTGCAGGTCTTTCTGCCTTACGTTTTGTCTTAAGCAAGTGGAATGCATTCTCGATCGGATTGAGATCAGGTGATTGACTCGGCCATTGTAGAATATTCCACTTCTTTGCCTTGTAAAACTCCTGGGTTGCTTTCGCAGTATGTTTTGGGTCATTGTCCATCTGTATGGTGAAGCGCCGTCCAATCAACTTTGCTGAATTTGGCTGAATGTGAGCAGACAGAATGTTCCTATAGACTTCAGAATTCATGAGGCTGCTTCCGTCTGCTGTCACATCATCAATAAACACTAATGACCCAGTGCCATTAGAAGCCATGCATGCCCAAGCCATCACACTGCCTACACCATGTTTTACAGATGATGTGGTGTGCTTCGGTTCATGAGCCGTTCCAAGCCTTCTCCATTGCTTTTCTCTTCCCATCATTCTGGTACAGGTTGATCTTAGTTTCATCTGTCCAAAGAATACTGTTCCACAACTGGGCTGGCTTTTTTAGATGTGTTTTGGCGAACTCTAATCTGGCCTTTCTATTCTTGAGGCTTATGAATGGTTTGCACCTTGTTGTGAACCCTCTGTATTTGCTCTCGTGAAGTCTTCTCTTTATGGTAGACTTGGATAATGATACGCCAACTTCCTGGAGAGTCTGTCTCACCTCAGTAGATGTTGTGAAGGGGTTCTTCTTTACCATTGAAACGATCCTGCGGTCATCAACCGCTGTTGTCTTCCGTGGACGTCCGGGCCTTTTTGGGTTGCCGAGCTCACCAGTGCGTTCCTTTTTTCTCAAAATGTACCAAACTGTTGATTTGGCCACTCCTAATGTTTCTGCTATCTCTCTGATGGATTTCTTCTTTTTTCTCAGCCTGAGGATGGCCTGTTTCACTTGCATTGAGAGCTCCTTTGACCGCATGTTGTGGATTCGCAGCAAACACTTCCAAATGACAATGCCACACATGAAATCAACTCCAGGCCTTTTGCCTGCTTAATTGATGATGAAATAACGAGGGAATAGCCCACACCTGCTCATGAGAACGCTTTGAGTTAATTGTCCAATTACTTTAGGTCCCTTGAAATGAGCGGTCTATGTATGAAAATTGTTGCAATTCCTAAACCCTTCCTCCAATTTTGCTGTAAATACCCTCAAATGAAAGCTGAAATTCTGCACTTCAATTGCATCTCAATTATTTCATTTCAATATCTGTGTGGTAGCGTACAGGGACACAATTATGAAAATTGTGTCACTGTCCAAATATTTCCGGACCTGACTGTATTTTACTTGAAATTACGCACATATCACAACCTGTACAAGAGGCTTAATAAAAAGTCTTTGTTCAGATGTCAATTTAAGACAAAATGTTTGGAACTGGGGTTGTGTTCAGTAAATATGAAGAGTTTTAACCCAGACATTGAATATTTTATACCCAAGAACCCTGATAAGAAACATGAACAATAGTACCATGGTACATGGTTGTAGTGGCACAGGTGAAGTGATGGTTATGTGAGATAAAGTGCATTCATGTTATTCCTGATTTTGCCTTATTTATATATTCCATATTGAAATGACTAAACTTTCAATTTGGAACTCTGGTTAATAATTGAATTAATAATTATATCCAAATGACCATGTCTATTTAGTAAAGGTTGAAGGAATTTGAAGTTCTTTTCATAGAAGAGGGTAGATCTAAAAAGATGAAAAGACTCTGTGACTAAATTCAACTAATTCAGCAGTTGAGCATCTTCCAGAGAATATTGTTACTGTTGTTGTTGTTGTAGTGACAGAATGAATCGCTCCTTGTAGGTGTGGACAGAGAGGAGATGGAGCACCAGAGATCTGAACCAGAACCTGGACCTGAACCCAGCTGCGTGTCCATGAAGAGTGACCGGTCTAAGGGTTTTCCTGAGAACTTTAAAGTTGGACAGCCTGGATCTGGACCTGAACCCAGCTGTGTGTCCATGAAGAGTGACCAGTCTATGGGTTTTCCTGAGAACTTTAAAGTTGGACAGCCTGGATCTGGACCTGAACCCAGCTGTGTGTCCATGAAGAGTGACCGGTCTATGGGTTTTCCTGAGAACTTTAAAGTTGGACAGCCTGGATCTGGACCTGGACCCAGCTGTGTGTCCATGAAGAGTGACCGGTCTATGGGTCTTCCTGAGAAATTTAAAGTTGGACAAGCTGCTGATGGAAGGTAAGAATGTAAAACTGAAATTTGTTGATATCTGACTCGCTCAGATTTTCGTAGTGAAGGTGGCAAAAAAAATGATTTATAATCAAATACAGGAGGCTATTAAAGTTATTTTAAAAAGTTGAATTCTCTGAATAACAAAGTGATCGCTGCATGCCAGCGATTAGACTCAGTCATTGTCGTACTAGTCACAATTAAGTAGGGTTGCACTATCAGAAGTATAACAACACACTTACCCAAAATAAATGAAAAAACAATTGTATTGATATTTCAATATAATATTCATTAATCTACTCTTTAAAATAAATAAATATGACAAACTATGCACCACAGGGCATTTTTCCCCAGAAAATAGCCCAGTTTAATCTGTGTTTTGCACTCCAACATGAAGTCTCTCCAAAACAAAGTTAACATAAGAGCTTGTTCCATTTAATTAAAAGGAATGTAATACAAATCTACTTACTTCTACGATACGACAGCAAAATACCAGTACAAAACGTTCGAGCAGTTCATCAATCTAGCAACAGAACAGCCTCCTTCCTTACTTCCTAGAGGGAAGTGTGTGATATTTAAAAAATATTATACTTTCTACATCACTGCTGTGTTATATTAATAACACATACATATTGTCAGTATGTAAAATCAAAACTTTCCCTGAAACGGAGAATCAGAATTTCTAATTAAATACTGGACTTAGAAATCACAGTTATTTATTTCATCACTGGAGTCATATTTTTTTCCATCAATTGTTGAGTGACGAAAAATACCTGAAAGGATTCACAGACTAACAATCAAATGTAAAATGGCCAATTACAATGTGAGATGAAATGTCGTGTTACGTAACGTTTAACAGCAGCAGTGATGCAGGGGAACAGACGTCAACATTAGAAATTAAATTACTATCAACAGCAGCACATTCCTCCTGTTTACAACAGTAGTATATTTTATGTTTGGGATCCTACTGCTTCAAGTACTCGTCACTCCTCAATGGTGGACTACTTGTGCTTCTTTTTCTGACTCTTCCAAAAGAGAGCAACTCATACGCCCCAGAAACAATGTTGTCATTTCTCCTTCCCCCTATTGGCCATTCAGTTGCCTGGCTATGAGCTTTATTTGCATCATAACACTCTTGCTTGAACCCCTTGCTGAACTCTCAAACCCTTCAACGAGTGACACCAATATTTCTGATGGGGCCTGCATGTGTTTTCTTAAAAAGGATCATCAATCAGTTCTTACTTGGTAAAGCATCAAAGAAATATTGACCAGTCCTTACTCCTGCCCTTACTTAGCCTCACTAAAGAATCACTGCTCCATCCTTCCCTTGGCTCTTCTCAAACTTCATCAAAGAATCATGTGCTTCTCTACCGGCCATGGTTGCCCATGCCCCTGGTTAGAACTGGCCCTATCCTTTGGCTGTAACTTCGGCTATAACTGTGATTAATCCCCATAGACCCTACAGTTTGAGTGCTTTGCAGAGCAATCAGACAGAAAATCCTCCACATCTGAGATCAATAGTTAGGACACTGTTCTAACATCTGCTGACATATGGTCCTCTTCGTGTCCGACCCAGGGTACAGTCAGCTCAAACATTATCACCTGTTTTAAAGCTACTGCCAGTAGGACGCTATCAGGCTCTAGTAATGTTGGTGAAAAAATGCTTTCATACCACCCACTATTCCTCCTGAGCAGTTCTGTGTCATCATCTCAGAAATCCGTTAGAAAGCTGTTTACATATATATATGTCATTAATTGTCCCTAAAATTGATGTTTTCTCTACAGAATTCAGCAGGAGAGCTCAGAGGGCCTCAGTGGTCAGTCTGCCCCACAGCATCAAACAGATCTGGACTCCATATTTATGGTGTGTACATGTACAAACAAACCTTTCACTATAAACTAAAGATTCATGTTTATCTACCATTCATGGTGCTGCTCTGTTTGGACCAGCAACCTTCAGACTAACTGATGAATGACATGTGAGCTTTTAACTAAATGTTCAGTTTATCATTCTGTTCCAGCTGCTGGAGGAGAACATCGTCATGTTTGTAAAGAACGAGCTGAAGAAGATCCAGAAGGTTCTGAGTCCAGATTACCCAGAATGCTTAGAGAGTCAATGGGAGGATGAGGAGGTGTTGGAGGATGAGGAGCAGAGGAGGAGAAGCAGAGAGGAGTTTCTGAATATCACAATTAACTTCCTGAGAGGAATGAATCAGGAGGAGCTTGCTGACTGTCTAAAGAGCAGTAAGTGGATTTCTATAAAATGTTACATGATGAAAGAAGAAATGGAGGCAACATGGGCAAAGCTTACATTTATAATTGCTGAAGTAAATATGCTGCACACATCTGCATCAGATCAGAAGCTGTTCGTCCTCAACTGATGACCTGAATAAAACTGACACAGGAGCAAAAACTGCACAGACACAATTAAATGTTTAGATTTTCTGATTTTCTACAGGATACTCTCACTGATTTAATTTAATTTGTTCATTCAGGAACTTGTGCTCCAGTGTGCCAAGGTAAACTGAAGTCTAACCTGAAGAAGAAGTTCCAGTGTGTGTTTGAGGGGATCTCTAAAGCAGGAAACCCAACCCTTCTGAATCAGATCTACACAGAGCTCTACATCACAGAGGGAGGGACTGCAGAGGTCAATGATGAACATGAGGTCAGACTGATTGAAACAGCATCCAGGAAACCAGACAGACCAGAAACAACAATCAGACAAGAAGACATCTTTAAAGCCTCACCTGGAAGAGATGAACCAATCAGAAGAGTGCTGACAAAGGGAGTGGCTGGCATTGGAAAAACAGTCTTAACACAGAAGTTCACTCTGGACTGGGCTGAAGACAAAACCAACAAGGACATCCACTTCACATTTCCATTCACTTTCAGAGAGCTGAATGTGCTGAAAGAGAAAAAGTTCAGCTTGGTGGAACTTGTTCATCACTTCTTTCCTGAAACCAAAGAAGCAGGAATCTGCAGGTTTGAAAAGTTCCACGTTGTGTTGATCTTTGACGGTCTGGATGAGTGTCGACTTCCTCTGGACTTCCACAACACTGAGGTCCTGACTGATGTCACAGAGTCCACCTCAGTGGATGTGCTGCTGACAAACCTCATCCGGAGGAAACTGCTTCCCTCTGCTCGCCTCTGGATTACCACACGACCTGCAGCAGCCAATCAGATCCCTGCTGACTGTGTTGACATGGTGACAGAGGTCAGAGGGTTCACTGACCCACAGAAGGAGGAGTACTTCAGGAAGAGATTCAGAGAAGAGGAGCAGGCCGGCAGAATCATCTCCCACATCAAGACATCACAAAGCCTCCACATCATGTGCCACATCCCAGTCTTCTGCTGGATCTCTGCTACAGTTCTGGATCTGATGAAGACCAGAGAGGGAGGAGAGCTGCCTAAGACCCTGACTGAGATGTACATCCACTTCCTGGTGGTTCAGTCCAAAGTGAAGAACATCAAGTACGATGGAGGAGCTGAGACAGATCCACAGTGGTGTAAAAAGAGCAGGAAGATGATTGAGTCTCTGGGAAAACTGGCTTTTGATCAGCTGCAGAAAGGAAACCTGATCTTCTATGACTCAGACCTGACAGAGTGTGGCATCGATATCAGAGCAGCCTCAGTGTACTCAGGAGTGTTCACACAGGTCTTTAGAGAGGAGAGAGGACTGTACCAGGACAGGGTGTTCTGCTTCGTCCATCTGAGTGTTCAGGAGTTTCTGGCTGCTCTTCATGTCCATCTCACCTTCATCAACTCTGGAGTCGATCTGATGACAGAAGAACAATCAAGCTCCTGGTGGTCTGAAGTGTTCGGGGGCAAATCAATTCCTCTCTACCAGAGTGCTGTGGACAAGGCCTTACAGAGTCCAAACGGACACCTGGACTTGTTCCTCCGTTTCCTCCTGGGTCTTTCTCTGGAGACCAATCAAACTCTCCTCAGGGGCCTGCTGACACAGACAGGAAGTAGCTCACAGACCAAGAAAACATCCCAGTACATCAAGAAGAAGATCAGTGAGAATCGTTCTCCAGAGAGAAGCATCAACCTGTTCCACTGTCTGAATGAACTGAATGATCGTTCTCTAGTGGAGGAGATCCAACAGTCCCTGAGATCAGGAAGTCTCTCCACAGATAAACTGTCTCCTGCTCAGTGGTCAGCTCTGGGTTTCATCTTACTGTCATCACAAACAGATCTGGACGTGTTTGACCTGAAGAAATACTCTGCTTCAGAGGAGGCTCTTCTGAGGCTGCTGCCAGTGGTCAAAGCCTCCAACAAAGCTCTGTAGGTGCTCACATCATCATCCAGATTAAATTTAGTTTCTATTTGTTCTCTCATGTTTTGCTGATTCCTCTCCAGGCTGAGTGGCTGTAACCTCTCAGAGAGAAGCTGTGAAGCTCTGTCCTCAGTCCTCAGCTCCCAGTCCTCTAGTCTGAGAGACCTGGACCTGAGTAACAACGACCTGAAGGATTCAGGTGTGAAGCCCTTTTCTGCTGGACTGAAGAGTCCACACTGCAGGCTGGAAACTCTCAGGTCAGAATTAAACTGTTTTTAGAAGTAAACCCACTGTGTTAACAGTTGTCTGCTTATTAGCTCCATTAGTGTCTTAGACTGTTACAATAATGAACATCTAGCAAATAAATAATCTTATTTTAGAGAGTTAATGGTGGCCGTGTGTGTGTGTGTGTGTGTGTGTGTGTGTGTGTGTGTTTGTGTGTTTAGTCTGTCAGGCTGTATGATCTCAGAGGAAGGCTGTGCTTCTCTGGCCTCAGCTCTGAGCTCCAACCCCTCCCACCTGAGAGAGCTGGACCTGAGCTACAATCATCCAGGAGACTCAGGAGAGAAGCATCTGTCTGCTGGACTGAAGGATCCACACTGGAGACTGGAGACTCTCAGGTATAGACAGACAGACAGGTGGACATTCAGGTATAGACAGACAGACAGACAGACAGGTGGACATTCAGGTATAGACAGACAGACAGACAGACAGGTGGACACACTCAGGTGTGGACAGGTGGACAGACAGCAGCTCTCACTGGCCCTCATTTATCAAACGTATCAAACAAAACTAGTTTGTTGTGTTGCAGCTGTTGGACGTCAGCGTTTCACTTTCTGACTCTGAGAAATTCCTCTTCTTTTAGAAATAAAACTTACTTTAAAACATTGTTTACCTCCTTCAACCAAAAAGGTGTGAAAACTTTTAAGTCCGTGCTCCAAATATAAAATATTCACTGAACTTGTTTGAGTTTATAACTATAAGTACTTTTATTTCATAAACCTCTGTCGCTGCGTATTTCTTTAATATGTCTATATTGCCCGTATTGTTTATTGTAACGGGGCACTTTGCTAATAAAGTTGACTTTAGGGGGGGGGGAATCCTCTTTTTGACCGCATTGCGTCCTTCGGTGTCATAAACTCTGAAGGCGAGTCTTCTGAATCGGGTATATATTAGGGCGTGACATTTAAATGACGCTCGTTTCGAGCCGCCACATTTATCAACAGCCGATCATTTTTACGCTGTGATTGGAGAGATACGATCGTTTGATAAATCCCACGTGAACCCTGTCGTAAGACGAAACATACACTCAGATCTACGCTGGTTTCTACGCTCGCTTGATAAATGAGGGCTGTGTCTCTGTCTCTAACTGAGTGTCTCTGGTTGATGTTTAATGGTGATATGAAGTTGATTGTGACTGTGTCTCTTCCTGCAGGGTGGACCATGGTGGACTGCAGAGACTGAGACCTGGTGTGAGGAAGTGTGAGTGTGTTTCAGCTTCATTCATCAGAACTCAGCTGCACATGTTACAGCACATTTAGACTTTTTCTTGACTGAAGTTGGATGATGAATTTCTCCAGAGTTTCAATCAGGATTCAGCTTCTGTTTTCAGTCAGTGTGGCTGGAAAGATGTTAGAATTCAATCAATCCATTTCAAATCCACCAACACAAAGAAAGTGAACACAGTAATCCAACAAAACTAATAAATACATTTAATGAAGAGTGGAGCCAACAGAAAGCTGACTGTGTTTCTTCTTCTCTTGACTCTCACTGATTTTATACAAGAGTTGTGTTGCCTTCAGGTGCTGCTCGTAAACTTCACAAGTTTGACAGATAAAAGTTGTTATGTTCCTTTAATATTCTTCTCTTGATGTTTTTAATACATCAGTGTTCAAAAACATACAAGTCATAAACAAAGCAGGACATAATTAATGTGAACAGATGTTGAGAAGTTGAATAAAGTGAGTTGAGGTGGATTTACCTTCCAGTTCCTCCCTGACTGGGAGACCTGAGACCAGATGTACGACACATACGCACAAGAAAACAATGGGCCTCATTCACCAATATCTCGTTAAGAATCTTCTTAGAGTCTTTCTTAAGTCCAGGAGATCACTCAGAGGAAGAAAATTATATTTAGCAGCCTTAGTGCAGGTTGCAACAACACAAACAATTTATTTTCTGGAATAATACCTTATATATATACACATATATGTGTATATATATATATATATATATATATATATATATATGTATATACATATACATATATACATATACATATACATATATATATGTATATATATACATATACATGTATATATATACATATACATATACATATATATATGTATATATATACATATACATGTATATATATATATATACATATATATGTATATATGTATATAAAACGTGTGCCCTGTAAGGCAGGAGTTTACCATAGTGTGTAAGCTCAAAATATGTCTTTAGTATTGGACTGAGGGGTTGCAACCTTGGCTTGATTTTTTTCTTTTTTTTTTTTTTATCACATATGAAGTCCTGCAGAGCCAACCTGCAACAGAACCAGAACAGACAGAGCCTCCTGCAGCAGTAATATATCTGCCATTGTTTTGTAGCCGTGGATGGAGAAATGCCACCTATAAACAGGGTGGTATCACTAATGGACCGCATGATTTCCAATTTACTTGATTCATGTTAAAGCGTTGGCACATTTAATTTAATTTAATTAAAATGAAAAATGAAAAAATAAAGAAATGAATTAATAAATAAATAAATTCATGAATATGACGGAAATGTCAATGTAATGTATTTTATTGAACTTAACAAAAGAAGACAACTCAACCAGGCCAACATGTCAGCACTGAAATGTGCTTAAGACTCCTGAGTGTTGGTAGGATTTGTTCTTACCTAAGAAAAATCCTGGATAAGAAAAAAATTCATGAATGCCACAATCTACTTAAAATCTTCGTAAGTAGGACTTCAGAACAAATTTGTTCTTAAGAACGGTTCGTGAATGAGGCCCATTGTGTTTGCATATTTGTGTGTTGAGTTTTTTGCATCTGGCCCCTGGTGGATGAAAAGCACCTTAAAGCCAGTTGGTGGAGCCACAGCCCTCTGATATTCATTTAAAAATCCAGACTGTGGTGAAAGTTTTCTGTAGCAGTGGACAGTTTGGCATTTGATGATCAAAGATCTGAACTTTGTGCTGAATGTGACTCTTTGGTGGAGCTAATAACACACAATATTACTGACATGTTGAGTCTCATGTTGACTTACTGTTACACTGTGAAACTTTGAATGGTTTTCTTTCAGTAATTGTCAGTAATGTTGTTAATAAATCAGCAGATGATAACCTGCAGCTGTTTTGTGTCTTGTTCTCTCCATCAGATGTCTGTGAACTGGAACTGGACACAAACACAGTAAACAGAAACCTCAAACTGTCTGACAACAACAGGAAGGTGACACGTGTGGAGGAGGATCAGTTATATCCTGATCATCCAGACAGATTTGACTGTCCTCAGCTGCTGTGTAGAACTGGTCTTACTGGTCGCTGTTACTGGGAGGTCGAGTTGAAAGGAGACGTTTATATATCAGTGAGTTACAGAGGAATCAGTAGGAAAGGACGCAGTGAAGACTGTATGTTTGGAGGGAATGATCAGTCCTGGAGTCTGTACTGCTCTGATGGTCGTTACTCTGTCAGCCACAATAACAGAAGAACATTCCTCTCCTCCTCCTCCTCCTCCTCCTCCTCCTCCTCCTCCTCCTCCTCCTCCTCCTCCTCCTCTGGTAGAGTAGCAGTGTATGTGGACTGTCCTGCTGGCTCTCTGTCCTTCTACAGAGTCTCCTCTGACTCTCTGATCCACCTCCACACCTTCAACACCACATTCACTCAACCTCTTTATCCTGGGTTTGGGTTTGGGTTCTGGTTATCTGGTTCCTCCGTGTCTCTGTGTCCTCTGCAGGTCTGAGAGTCTCTCCTGTGGACAGAAACTCTGCTGACTGAAATCAAAGTTCAGTCTGTTCACCATCACTCACACTCTGCACTGTGAAGCAGATCTGTCTCAGACTCAAACACAAAACATTCATTTGTCTGATTTCATCTCTTTGATGATCAACATGTTTCACTAGAAACACTTCCTGATGCGTAACATCTGCCTCCTCCCTGGTGCTGTGATTAAAAGTGACTCTGTGGGACACACTGTATAAACAATGTAAAGTGTATCTGTGTCCATGTACACATGCTGTAATAAACTTGTATTAAATTGTATGTGTTTTTAGGGACGGTGCAGGAAGCTTTGTGAAGCTTTGAGGCTTCAGACTCAGCAGCAGCACAGTGACATCTGCTGGTTTATAAACCTCACAGCAGCGTAAATATTTACAAAAAAAATGTATATTTTTAGTAACATTTTTTAAATCCCATGTCTTTTACTCTTACATGTCTTTTATAGTCTATTGATGCATTTTGCACCCTTTGGACACCTTCATGGCAAATATGTGCATGCATAAATAAACTGCTACTAAATCCCCATACATCAATATTTTTTCTGCCTTTTTCCATAAATCTCTTAAACAACTCCAATTTTGCCCAAAACTACTAAACATTCAATAATTTCCATGATTTAAACCTTTAAAATGCAAGTTTATATATTTGAATTATTTCATAATTTCTTCCGGAAACCCCCCACAAAAAAAAGAATTATTTTCAGCAAAAGGTTAATAAAATTTAAAAATGACCCAAAATGCTAAAAATGGTTGTATTACTCTGTTGATGCATATTAGATTATCATCTGTTCAAAAATGAAAGAAAAACACAATATTATATAATGTTACAAAAAACCACCCATCATATTAAAGCATGTCAAAAAATTTCAAAAGGTCATAAAATTTTAAAATGCCCCAAATGCTTTAAATGGTTTCATTATAGTGTGTTGATACATATTAAAGTGTTGTTGGTACAAAAACTACAGGAAAACACCATATTTTAGAATGTCCGAAAATAGAACAAAAAACAGCATACATTTTGAGATGGTCAAAATTTGAGAACAAAAGTCATACTATAGCATGCCAAATTTTTTGGGTAAAAAGTAACAACATTTTTAAATGCCCCTATACTCTCAAAATGGTCTTATTATGGTCTGTTGATACCTGTAGTAGGGTTCCTTTTCCCCAAATCGGAAAAAAAAACACCACATTTTGAGATGTCCAAAATTTGACAAGAAAGTCATACTATAGCACGTCTACATTTTTTGGGGAAAAGTCACAGAATTTTTAAGTGCCCAGATATTCTTAAAATGATGTTATTGTGGTCTGTTGACACGTGAAGTAGGGTTGCTTTTCCTGAAATCACAAAAAAACATCACGTTTTGAGATGTCCAGAATTTGTAAAAAAACAACAACAAAAATCACACTATAGCATGTTGAAATTTTTGGGGAAAAAGTCACAAAATTGTTAAATGTCCTGATACACTCAAAATGGTCTTATTATGGTCTGTTGATACGTGTAGTAGGGTGGCTTTTTCAGAAATCACAAAAAAATGATTTTGAGAGGTCCAAAATTTGAAAAAAAGTCATACTATAGCATGTCTAAAAAAATTTGGGAGAAGCAACAACATTTTTTAATATCCCTTATAGTCTCAAAATGGTCCTATTGTGGTCTTTTGATACGTATAGTAGGGTGTTTTTTCTTGAAATCACAATCTAAAAAAACAACAACAACAAAAAACACGATATTTTGAAAAAAAGTCATACTACAGCATGTCGAAATTTTGGGGCAGAAACTGGCAAATTTTTTAAATGCCCTGATATTCTCAAAATTGTCTTATTATAGACTTTTGTAATGATTATTAATAAATAAAAAGTACCTGTATGAACATTTATCTCACTACTAATGATGAAACTGTCAGGAGGCTTTATTTTAATTCACTCTAGTTTTTATTTCCCTTCTTGTATAATATGACACTTCACGTCCCCAAACTGAACTCAGTCAGGTGACAGAAACAAATAACAACATCCTTACAGTGTTCAGACAGTGCCAGTAAACAAAAGAACAGAAAAACAGTTACAAGACACTTTTACAATCAGACGCTCATGAGTTATAGAACAACGTGGTCAAAGATGTGAATTTCAAGGCTAGTATGATTTATTTTTAGATGTTTTACTTCTGATGGAGTTACACCACAACTTTAAATTTCCTGAGGATTATTTGACATATTTTTAACATATGGCAGCAGACGTGACAGACAGCTACAGCAGTGTATATCTGGACATAAATATGGAAGCCCACTCCTGCAAAATAAGCATAAAAAATAAAACTACATCATGTCAAAACTTTGATTCAGCACTTAAATTTAGCAATACGTTTGATTTCAACCAGAACACAGAAAAGAATCACAAGTTTAGTTTCTTTTAAGAATGTGTGAATAATTGAATAATACTTAACCTCGTATTTATGAGGCAGTAATGGGCTTCCATTTTTTATTTTATTTTTAGCCCACAATGTGAACAGAAACAGACTTTGGACTTGAGTTTAAAAAAAATAAAAAAATCATAAAATAATAATTATCACAGGTTTTCTGTAAAGTTAAAGGAACTCTGATTAATTTGAAAAAAAAAAAGAAAAGTAAAAACCCATTTATTTTACTGGTAGATGTTTTACATTTTCACACTCATATTTGTTGAAATTATTTAAATTGTGTCACTCTTGAGACACCATATATTACACAGAGGTTATGTATTAATGTGGTAGTTTAACCAAATTATCAGCGTGTTCCTCCACAATAAAAGGCCGGGGTGGGGCCCCGTGTTGGCCCTCAGGCCGGGGGCGGGGCCCCATGATGGCCCTCAGGCGGGGCTGGGGCCCCATGTTGGCCCTCAGACGGGTATATAAGTGTAGGACCATTTACCATTTTTTATTTTAATATAAACAAGCGTCTTGTCACTGCAACATTGATATCTGTGTTGGATTACGGAGATCTTTTGTCCATGAATGCTGCTGCTCCATGTCTCAGAATGAATGATCCTGTTTATCAGCTTCTCTGAGCTTCATTACTAACTGTCAGATTGTGAATGATCCTCTGGGGGAGGATGTCCTGCTCTGGACACTCCAAGGGTCAAAGGTCATTGGTTTACTTTCATTTATAAGGCAATATTGGGACTGCTGCCTTTATATATTTGCACCTTAATGACTGTGAGAAATGCTGGATCTGATTTTCTTCGTTCATCAGATCAATTGTTGCTTTCTGTCCCTTCGTTTGTTTCCTCTGAACCTTCTGCTGGAATCTGCTCCAGAAAGAGGGAAACTAACTGACTTAGTTTCTTTGAGCACTTTTAAATCCAAACTGAGAGTTATTGAGTCCAATTCCACAACATGCACTTGTTTCCCATAACGCGTTTAACTCTATAGAGTCTTGGGCTAATTGTCCATTTTTGAATCCTTTTCATGTCTTTTTGTGTCTTTGTAAGTCATATTGTGTCTTTTTTGGTCATTTGTGTCTTTTTTGGTTATTTTGTGTCTGTTGTTGTGTCTTTTTTAGTTATTCTGTGTCTTTTTTTGGTCATTCTGTCATCTCATTTTGTGTCTTTTTCAGTCATTTTGTGTCTTTTTTTCCCCAACCACTCCGAATTTTAACCATTAACAAAGGGGGTCCACAAGGTTCAATATTGGGTCCTGTCCTGTTTACCATTTTCATGAACAACATTACATCCACTATAACTAACTGTAACGCCCATCTCTACGCCGATGACACAGTTCTGTATTTCACCTCTAATACTGCACATTCAGCCATTGAAACTCTCCAGCAAGCCTTCGACAAACTACAACATTCTCTCCTCAATCTAGAATTAGTTCTCAATTCAGACAAAACCAAATACATGATATTCTCAAGAGCCAGACATATTGCAGAAGATGGTCTATATATCACCACTTTAACAGGTCACAGTATGGAAAAGGTTTCACAATACAAATATCTGGGTGTCTGGTTGGATCAAAAACTCACATTCAAATTTCATATTGACATACTTACAAGTAAATTAAAACAAAAAATCGGATACTTATACAGAAACAAAGCAAGCTTCCCTCTGTTCTGTAGGAAACGGATCATTCAGGCTGTTTTTTTTAATCAGTTCTGAATTATGCTGATGTTATCTATAGACATGCTTCTGCCTCCACTCTCACCTCACTGGACTCTGTTAATCACTCTGATTAATCACCGGGGACAGTTACTCCACCCATCATTGACTCCTATACAACAAGGTGGGATGGGACCTTTATCGGTGAGACGAGACATGCACTGGTTCCTCTTCATTTATAAAGTCTTGATAGGCGACATGCCACCAAACCTCAGCACTTTATTAAACTGGTCACACAGTAATTATCCAACACGCTCTAGTGATTAATTCTCAGTGTTCCCCGGACTAATACTGAATTTGGAAAAACTGCTTTCAGTTTTTCTGCTGCATCAACCTGGAACATCTTACAACATTCACTCAAACTCCACACAGTTATAACTCTGGGCCACTTTAAAACTATGATAACCAAGAACTCTGCCTTTCACTGCAACTGTTTTTAATGTTTTTGCATGTGTTTTGTCTGTGCTGTTTTGTATTTTCTCTGTACTCTCAACATCATTGTAAATGAGGGGTTGCCCCCAATGATTCCTCAAGGAAATAAATAAAGGATAAATGAAAAAATAAATGGGGAAATAAATTCTATCGAAGTATTTTTCCTTTCATGATATGTTATTTCCCCCTTTAATACATATTATGGATACTATTAAAGTGAAAAAGAGTTTGATAGTCTGTTGGTCAGCAATAAACACTTTTACATTGTTTACTGTCATATTTTCAGTCCCATGTGAGGCTGATCATTCCTGAGTGAACGCTTTCATATCAGTTACATCAGTTACAGTCTGTCAGTTGTTCAGACTTGTCTTAAAACTTTTCCTCTCTGCTCAACTGGTTTCCTGTGGGACGTCTCTCTCTCTCTCTCTCTCTCTCTCTCTCTCTCCCCTCCCCCTCTCTCTCACCTGTATTTTACCTTTACTTCCTCCTCCTGTTTTGTTCTGTTGTGACGCAGTTGTTTTTCCTCCGTGTTAATCTCTTGGTAAGTGACTCTTTTCACTGTTAAACACTTTGAGCTGATCTCAGGTCTTTTTGTTTGCATTTCAGCATTTTAATTATAATAATAATTATTATAAGTTTAAGTTTTTAAAGTTTATTTTAAGTTTATCAATATCACCCACTGCTCTGACAGCAGCTAACATGCTAACCATTATGGAGCTGATTCAAACTCATATTTATGATGAAACTTCCAATAACACAATACAAGTGTAGCACCACAACCATGTAAAAGTACTTTGTGAGCAAAGTTAAATTTGACTATTTGGGAATTGTGCCCTCGAGTTGATTTTCTGCTGGAGTAATTTGTGAAACATCATGTAGCTTGCATAATCTGTCACCACACGTCCTCTCTGAGGACTTGTTGTATAGCTCAACTAGCAAACAGGTATAGTTTCAACCAGCTGTAAACTAGCTGTTGGCTTGTTGAATAAGCTGAGTTCTCTGGCTCACCATTATTTCTATGATAGTTGTTAATTTGTTGAGCCAACTGAGTTAGATGCTAGTTATAGACTAGCTGAGCTACCTGTAAGATAATTGAGCTCATTTTTAACTTGTTCAGTTAGTTTCTAGTTGAGCTGGTTGTAAACCAGTAAGCTGTGATTCAGTTGTTGACTTGCTGTCAGCTAGTTGTAAAACAGGTGTAACCTAACTGATACTGCTGATTGTAAACTAGTTGTAAGCTAGTTAACTTGTGTGTTAGTTAAAATCTTGCTGGGAGATATTTGTAAACTAGTTGAGCTAGTAGTAAGCTAATTGATGTAGTGGTTAATGAGTTTAGCTAGCTATAAGCTATTGGCAACCTGGTAAAATAGGACATTGTAAGTTAGTTGTAAACCAGTTGCTAGCTAATTGATTAGCTTGTATCGTTATTGAGCAAATTATATACCTGCTGATATATTTCTTGTTATTGAGTGAGTTGTAACCAAGCTGTTGAGTGTAAGCTAATTGTTCAACCAGTTTAACTAGTTATAAGCTAATAGTATACTACATAAGCTACTTGTAAGCTAACTGAGGTTATAGTTAACTAGTTAAGTTAGTTGTAACCACTTCCATATGTGTATTTCCTCAAAAGCTGCAAATACAAAGACTCTGTGACTTTGAAATATTGCTGTTGTTGTTGTTGTTGTTGTTGCAGTGACAGGGTGAATCTCTCCCTGCAGGTGTGGACTCTGCTATGGATCAGTGTGAGGACAGAGAGGAGGGAGACCCTCCCTCTGAAACCACTCTGTGTGGGGAACATGGCAGCCAGACCAAAGCTCAGAGGTGAGATGAGGATCTCTAACTGTCCAGGGGCCTCATGTATCAACGCTGCGTACGCACTAAAACATTGCGTACGCTGTTTTTCCCGCACACGCCACATGTATGAAAAGTGAACTTGACGTGAGAATGTGCGGTGGCACCACAAACTTTTGTTTGGGGGAAAGTACTATCTTTTCTGCTGTATTTAAAATGTGTTTCATGTCTATACTCAAACTACACACAACTGGCTTTGTGTTTACAGTTTATAGCTTTCGGACAATGAAGGAAAATGCAGTATTCCATCCTGAATAACCCGTTTTAAATATGAGGGGGATAGATGATTTTATTGTAGATCTATTATTGTATTTTAGATTTCACCTGCGTACTGCTGCTTACTTGTGCAATGATAGTATGTTGAAGTCTGTATGTTTTTAAAGATTGCATATTTTCTTCAGTCTATAGACTATATTTGGCTATTTCCACTATTTTTATATACATATATACCAAATTTCCCTCCGGGGATCAATAAAGTATTTCTGATTCTGATTAATATGGAGCGCACAAATACCACAGATAACCTGCCTCAATTACTGTGTCAAAGTGCCGATCCCCGATTGTTTCCCCTTTGGTTTAACATGGAGATGTTAACGCTGCAGGTCACAATGATCCATGACCACAGATCCCTCTCCTTGGAGAAAAAACGTTTGTGGGAAATCCTTCAGAATAATTCAGATGTGGTGCATATTTGATCCCGTATGTGATGTTGAATTGGGACAACAAGTTAAGTGTGGCTCATAAACTGATGCGTAAAAATTATATTGGCACGCATTACGAACTGGCTTCTCTATCAATTCTGGCAAAATAGGCAACAACGGTGGAGTTTAGAAGGAGCGTGTGTTGAGGGACCCTTCTGCCATGGTGCAGGTCTCTGATCCGGCTGGTTAAGAGCCACAGTGACATCTTGTTGCTGATCCCAGAACTTAGGCAACAAAAAGCACGTTTTCCTGCCTCCACCTCGGAGATCACCATGCAGTGGCAGCAAGTTGATTTGCCTTTTTTTTTGATAATCAGCGGGCATGTCGGCGATTTATAGTTGTTTGCATGTCATCTGCATATTCATTTTCGTGAGGAGCTGGGGCGTGGTTGGTGGCTCGTGCATGTGTGCTCAGTTCCACGCTGGTTGGGATGTATCAAGGAAAGGTGCGCTGAACCTGGCGTACGCACAGTTTGATACATGTGGAGCTGAGTTTGCGTACGTACTTTTCTAGTTTTAGGAGTAGACCATCTTTCAGGATGAAAGCTACGCACTCTTTTATACATGAGGCCCCAGGACTCTTCTCCATATAAAATAAAACTGATTAGTCAAATTAAATGAGTCAGAATCTTTGATGTGATTACATTTTAGGAACATTATTAACCACTCTCATTTTTATTAGTGCAGCAGGAGAGACCTGAACCTGAACCTGACCCTGAACCTGAACCCAGCTGTGTGTCCATGAAGAGTGACTGGTCTAAGGGTTGCCCTCCTAACTTTCAAGTTGAACAACCTGGATCTGGACCTGAACCCAGCTTCGTGTCCATGAAGAGTGACTCGTCTAAGGGTTACCCTCCTAACTTTCAAATTGAACAACCTGGATCTGGACATGAACCCAGCTGCGTGTCCATGAAGAGTGACCGGTCTAAGGGTTACCCTCCTAACTTTCAAGTTGAACAACCTGGATCTGGACCTGAACCCAGCTGTGTGAACATGAAGAGTGACTGGTCTAAGGGTTACCCTCCTAACTTTCAAGTTGAACAACCTGGATCTGGACCTGAACCCAGCTGTGTGTCCATGAAGAGTGACCGGTCTAAGGGTCTTCCTGAGAACTTTAAAGTTGGACAAGCTGCTGATGGAAGGTAAGAATTTAAAACTGAAATTTGTTGATGTCTGAATTGCTCAGAACTTTGTAGTCAAGGTGGCAAAAAAAATAATTTTTGATCAAATGCAGGATACTTTTAAACTTAATTTAAAAAAATGTATTGTATGAATTCTCTGAACTAACAAAGTCATCGTTGCATGCCAGTGGTTGGTCACAGTCATTGTTGTACAGGTCACTATTAGATCTCATGTCCAGTTCCTAGACTTTGTGATCCGAGTCCTACACAAGTTATTGCACAGCCTTCATCAAATGTAATTAAACTTAAATGTGAGTAGGAGGTATTACAGTACATTTTGACTCTCTTCTCATCTCTCTCTTAAAATAATAGCATACATTTTTTTCCAGATTTTTCAGAAAACACAAAGAAACTCATCCAAATTTCGAATATATGATATTTAGGCAAAAAAACCCAACATTTTTGTTTAAAAAAATTGCTTATGCCTTTGTTTTATGACGGCATTTGCAGAAATACATGCTTTTAATTGGATCCATCTGTTGTGTCAACTGCCTTGATCAACTTTACAATTCAGAAAAATACCACTGTGATTGTGAAAGGTTTAGTTATACCAGTCTGAAGTCAGTGTGAAGACATTGTCTGGGAAGTGATTCAATTCACTGAAGTTAAGGATGAACTCACTGATATTACCAGTCATCAATGTGGATTCAGGAGACTTGAGCTACAAAACCTACAAACATGTGATGAGTGAATTACCAGCTCTAATTCCCGAGGCACAGCTGCAGGTCTCACCGCAGATGTATCTCATACTTGTTCAAATTATTTCTTTGTAAAAATCCTTGTCCTGCAATCCATCTCGCTGAGGTGCTCATCCCCTTGTATCTGCTTGAAGGTCTGTCTGCAGCTCCATGGAGTTCTTCCTCAGTGAACATGCAGGTTGGGTAGCTAACCTTCCTGCTGCCAGCTGTCCCTCCAGTCGTCACCAACCTGTTGTTTGTCTCCAAGTCCGTCTTCAGGCATCACTGGCTAAACCAGACTTGATGGTTTGGGATATACCCAGCTATGCACTTTAACACATCACTGATGTGATCTGGTGTCTTTGGGTTTTTCTGTTCTCTTCATGGTGGACTCCATCTCCCAGGTGACCCTGCCCACCTTGATCAGACCCCTGTTGTGTTAAATTGTCGTGGACCAAGCCTGGGCCAGATGAGGGCACTGGTCCATTGATACAGAAAAATATGCACAAATTCTTTCCCCAAAAACTTGATACAAAATGCAGCCGCAAAAGGTACTCAGGAGATGATCAGAGTTTGATGCAGTAGAGTTTATTCTCATACAGAAGACATAAACCAGAGTCAATTGTCCAGACCAGGATTGACTAAAGAATTCTCTGTTGGGCTTTACTTTATATACCATACAGATTCCTCCTTCACAATCCCTTTTTGGGGGGACTACTTGTTGCTCACTCTTCGAAAAAAATAACAACTCATAGGCCCCTGAAACAATGTTGTCATTTCTCCTTCCCCCTATTTGCTATTAGGATGCCTAGCTTTATTTGCATCATAATACTGTTGCTTGAACCCCTCGCTGAACTCTCAAAGCCTTCACAGAGTGACACCAATATTTCTGATGGGGCCTGCATGTATTTTTTTTAAAGGATCGTCATACACCAGCCATATACCAGCCACTCTTCCTCCTGAGCAACAGTTCTGTGATTTTGTCATCATCTCAGATCTCCTCTAAAAAGCCATTCACATATGTATGTCATTAAATGTTCCTACACTTGATGCTCTCTCTGCAGAGTTCAGCAGGAGAGCTCAGAGGGCCTCAGTGGTCAGTCAGCCCCACAGCATCAAACAGATCTGGACTCCATATTTATGGTGTGTTTATGTACAAACAAACCTTTCACTATAAACTACAGATTAATGTTTATCTACCATTCATGGTGCTTCTCTGTTTGGACCAGCAGGCCTCAGACTGACAGATGAATGACATGTGAGCTTTTAACTAAATGTTCAATTTATCATTCTGTTCCAGTTGCTGGAGGAGAACATCATCACTTTTGTAAAGAACGAGCTGAAGAAGATCCAGAAAGTTCTGAGTCCAGATTACCCAGAATGCTTAGAGAGTCAGAGGGAGGATGAGGAGGTGTTGGAGGATGAGGATGAGGAGCAGAGGAGGAGCAACAGAGAGGAATTTCTGAAGATCACAATTAACTTCCTGAGAGGAATGAATCAGGAGGAGCTTGCTGACTGTCTAAAGAGCAGTAAGTGGATTTCTTTAAAATGTAACATGATGAAAGATAAAATGGAGGCAACATGGGCAAAGCTTATATTTATAATTGCTGAAGTAAATATGCTGCACACATCTGCATCAGATTAGAAGCTGTTTGTCCTCAATTTATGACCTGAATAAAATGGACTCAGGAGCAAAAACTACACAGACACAATTAAATGTTTAGATTCTCTGATTTTCTACAGGATTCTCTCGCTAATTTAATTTAATTTGTTCATTCAGGAACTTGTGCTCCAGTGTGCCAACGTAATCTGAAGTCTAACCTGAAGAAGAAGTTCCAGTGTGTGTTTGAGGGGATCTCTAAAGCAGGAAACCCAACCCTTCTGAATCAGATCTACACAGAGCTCTACATCACAGAGGGAGGGACTGCAGAGGTCAATGATGAACATGAGGTCAGACAGATTGAAACAGCATCCATGAAGCCAGGCAGACCAGAAACAACAATCAGACAAGAAGACATCTTTAAAGCCTCACCTGGAAGAGATGAACCAATCAGAACAGTGCTGACAAAGGGAGTGGCTGGCATTGGGAAAACAGTCTTAACACAGAAGTTCACTCTGGACTGGGCTGAAGACAAAACCAATCAGGAAATCCACTTCACATTTCCATTCACTTTCAGAGAGCTGAATATGCTGAAAGAGAAAAAGTTCAGCTTGGTAGAACTTGTTCATCACTTCTTTACTGAAACCAAAGAAGCAGGAATCTGCAGGTTTGAAGAGTTCCACGTTGTGTTGGTCTTTGACGGCCTGGATGAGTGTCGACTTCCTCTGGACTTCCACAACACTGAGATCCTGACTGATGTCACAGAGTCTACCTCAGTGGATGTGCTGCTGACAAACCTCATCAGGGGGAAACTGCTTCCCTCTGCCCGCCTCTGGATAACCACACGACCTGCAGCAGCCAATCAGATCCCTGCTGACTGTGTTGACATGGTGACAGAGGTCAGAGGATTCACTGACCCTCAGAAGGAGGAGTACTTCAGGAAGAGATTCAGAGAAGAGGAGCAGGCCGGCAGAATCATCTCCCACATCAAGACGTCGCGAAGCCTCCACATCATGTGCCACATCCCAGTCTTCTGCTGGATCTCTGCTGGAGTTCTGGAGGAGCTGATGAAAACCAGAAAGAGAGGAGAGCTGCCCAAGACCCTGACTGAGATGTACATCCACTTCCTGGTGGTTCAGACCAAAGTGAAGAACATCAAGTATGATGGAGGAGCTGAGACAGATCCACAGTGGAGTCCAGAGAGCAGGAAGATGATCGAGTCTCTGGGAAAACTGGCTTTTGATCAGCTGCAGAAAGGAAACCTGATCTTCTATGACGCAGACCTGACAGAGTGTGGCATCGATATCAGAGCAGCCTCAGTGTACTCAGGAGTGTTCACACAGGTCTTTAGAGAGGAGAGTGGACTGTACCAGGGCAGGGTGTTCTGCTTCGTCCATCTGAGTGTTCAGGAGTTTCTGGCTGCTCTTCATGTCTATCTGACCTTCATCAAGTCTGGAGTCAATCTGATGACAGAAGAACAATCAACCTCCTGGTGGTCTGAAGTGTTCGGGGGCAAATCAACCCGACTCTACCAGAGTGCTGTAGACAAGGCCTTACAGAGTCCAAACGGACACCTGGACTTGTTCCTCCGCTTCCTCCTGGGTCTTTCTCTGGAGACCAATCAGACTCTCCTCAGAGGCCTGCTGACACAGACAGGAAGTAGCTCACAGACCAACAAGAAAACATCCCAGTACATCAAGAAGAAGATCACAGAGGATCTGTCTCCCGAAAGAAGCATCAACCTGTTCCACTGTCTGAATGAACTGAATGATCGTTCTCTAGTGGAGGAGATCCAACAGTCCCTGACATCAGGAAGTCTCTCCACAGATGAACTGTCTCCTGCTCAGTGGTCAGCTCTGGTCTTCATCTTACTGTCATCAGAAACAGATCTGGAAGTGTTTGACCTCAAGAAATACTCTGCTTCAGAGAAGGCTCTTCTGAGGCTGCTGCCAGTGGTCAAAGCCTCCAACAAAGCTCTGTAGGTGAACACATCACGATCCAGATTAAATGTAGTTTCTATTGTTTGTGTTTGTTTTTTCATGTTTTGCTGATTCTTCTCCAGGCTGGGTGGCTGTAACCTCTCAGAGAGAAGCTGTGAAGCTCTGTCCTCAGTCCTCAGCTCCCAGTCCTCTAGTCTGAGAGACCTGGACCTGAGTAACAACGACCTGCAGGATTCAGGAGTGAAGCATTTTTCTTCTGGACTGAAGAGTCCAGACTGCAGACTGGAAACTCTCAGGTCAGAATTACTTGTTAATTAACTAATATTTTTTTCTTTTTCGAAGCAAACCCACTATGTTTACAGCTGTCTGTTTTTTATTTCCATTAGTGTCTGAGACTGTTATAATTAAGAACATCTAGCATGGAAATACTCTTATTTTAGGGAGTTTACATGTTGACCGTGTGTGTGTGTGTGTGTGTGTGTGTGTGTGTGTGTGTAGTGTGTCAGGCTGTAACCTGACAGAGAGAAGCTGTGAAGCTCTGTCCTCAGTCCTCAGCTCCCAATCCTCTAGTCTGAGAGACCTGGACCTGAGTAACAACGACCTGCAGGATTCAGGAGTGAAGCGTTTTTCTGCTGGACTGAAGAGTCCACACTGCAGACTGGAAACTCTCAGGTCAGAATTAAACTGTTTTTAGGAGTAAACCCACTATGTTAACACCTGTCCGGTTTTTATTTCCATTAGTGTCTGAGACCGTTATAATTAAGAACATCTAGCAAGGAAATACTTTAATTTTAGAGAGTTTACATGTTGACCGTGTGTGTGTGTGTGTGTGTGTGTGTGTGTGTGTTTAGTCTGTCAGGCTGTATGATCTCAGAGGAAGGTTGTATTTCTCTGGCCTCAGCTCTGAGCTCCAACCCCTCCCATCTGAGAGAGCTGGACCTGAGTTACAATCATCCAGGAGACTCAGGAGAGAAACTTCTGTCTGCTGGACTAAAGGATCCACACTGGAAACTGGAGACTCTCAGGTATGGACAGACAGACAGGTGGACATTCAGGTATAGACAGACAGCAGCTCTCAGTGTGTCTCTGTCTCTAACTGAGTGTCTCTGGTTGATGTTGATGGTGAAATGAAGTTGATTGTGACTGTGTCTCTTCTTGCAGGGTGGACCATGGTGGACTGCAGACACTGAGACCTGGTGTGAGGAAGTGTGAGTGTGTTTCAGCTTTATTCATCAGAACTCAGCTGCACATGTTACAGCACATTTAGACTTTTTATTGACTGAAGTTGGATGATGAATTTCTCCAGTTTCAATCAGGTTTCAGCTTCTGTTTTCAGTCAGTGTGGCTGGAAAGATGTTAGAATTCAATCAATCCATTTCAAATCCACCAACACAAAGAAAGTGAACACAGTGATCCAACAAAACTAATACATACATTTAATGAAGAATGGAGCCAACAGAAAGCTGACTGTGTTTCTTCTTCTCTTGACTCTCACTGATTTTATACAAGAGTTTTGTTGCCTTCAGGTGCTGCTTGTAAACTTCACAAGTTTGACAGATAAAAGTTGTTGTGTTCCTTTAATATTCTTCTCTTGATGTTTTTAATACATCAGTGTTCAAAAACATACAAGTCATAAACAAAGCAGGACATAAATAATGTGAACAGATGTTTAGAAGTTGAATAAAGTGAGTTGAGGTGGATTTGCCTTCCAGTTCCTCCCTGACTGGGAGACCTGAGACCAGATGTACGACACATACGCACAAGAAAACAGTGGGCCTCATTCACCAATATCTTCTAAAGAATCTTCTTAGATCCTTTCTTAAGTGCTTCTTAAGAAGGTTTCTAAGAAGACCCTACGTCAGATTCATCAACGTGTTCTTAAGCCGCTGAATTGTTCGCAGCCATGTTCTTAAATTGATGAATGCCATCTCCTCGTAAACTGAGCGGGCGTGCCAGGTGAGTCTAATTAACATAGGATTAGCATAGGTAACCGCCCATTAATGCCCATAAAAGGGCCCATAAAAAGGAGTGCAGGGCCGCCACACAGAGGAAACAGCAACAGAATGCCTAAAGAAAAGCGTAAATCCCTTGGACCGCAGGTAAAAAGAAAGGAGATCACTTGGAGGAAGAACATTATATTTAGCAGCCTTAGTGCAGGTTGCAACAACGCAAACAATTTATTTTCTGGAATAATACCTTTTATGTATATATATATATATATATATATATATATATATACATATATATATACATATATAACATGTGTGGCAGGAGTTTACCATAGTGTGTAAGCTCAAAATATGTCTTTAATATTGGACTGAGGGGTTGCAACCTTGGCTTGATTTTATTTTTAATTTTATTTATCACATATGAAATCCTGCAGAGGCAACCTGCAACAGAACCAGAACAGACAGAGCCTCCTGCAGCAGTAATATATCTGCCATTGTTTTGTAGCCGTGGATGGAGAAATGCCACCTATAAACAGGGTGGTATCACTAATGGACGGCATGATTTCCAATTTACTTGATTCATGTTAAAGCGTTGGCACATTTAATTTAATTAAAATGAAAAATGCAAAAAAAGAAATTAATAAATAAATAAATTCATAAATATGAGGGAAATGTCACTGTAATGTATTTTATTGAACTTAACAAAAGAAGACAACTCAACCAGGCCAACATGTCAGCACTGAAATGTGCTTAAGACTCCTGAGTGTTGGTAGGATTTGTTCTTACCTAAGAAAAATCCTGGATAAGAAAAAAATTCATGAATGCCACAATCTACGTAAAATCTTCGTGAGTAGGGCTTAAGAACAAATTTGTTCTTAAGAACGGTTCGTGAATGAGGCCCATTGTGTTTGCATATTTGTGTGTTGAGTTTTTTGCATCTGGCCCCTGGTGGATGAAAAGCACCTTAAAGCCAGTTGGTGGAGCCACAGCCCTCTGATATTCATTTAAAAATCCAGACTGTGGTGAAAGTTTTCTGTAGCAGTGGACAGTTTGACATTTGATGATCAAAGATCTGAACTTTGTGCTGAATGTGACTCTTTGGTGGAGCTAATAACAGTTTAATAAAGCAGATGGTTCAGAGCTGCTTTGTGCTGCAGTGGAAGATGATGTGTCACTTTTATTAGTGAGACTTTATTCACTACGTGTGTTTATTGATGTGGATCTCCATCAGCTGTCATCCTCGAGTCCACACGAGGAAAAACACACAATATTACTGACATGTTGACTCTCATGTTAACTTACTGTTACACTGTGAACCTTTGAATGGTTTTCTTTCAGTTATTGTCAGTAAAGTTGTTAATGAATCATCAGATGATAACCTGCAGCTGTTTTGTGTCTTGTTCTCTCCATCAGATGTCTGTGAACTGGAACTGGACACAAACACAGTACACAGAAAACTCAAACTGTCTCACAACAACAGGAAGGTGACAGGTGTGATAAAGGATCAGGCATATCCTGATCATCCAGACAGGTTTGACTACTGGCCTCAGCTGCTGTGTAGAATTGGTCTGACTGGTCGCTGTTACTGGGAGGTCGAGTGGAGAGGAGTAGTTTCTATATCAGTGAGTTACAGAGGAATCAGGAGGAGAGGACGCAGTGAAGACTGTTGGTTTGGAGGGAATGATCAGTCCTGGAGTCTGTGGTGCTCTAATGGTCGTTACTCTGTCAGCCACAATAACAGAAGAACAGAACTCTCCTCCTCCTCCTCCTCCTCTGGTAGAGTAGCAGTGTATGTGGACTGTCCTGCTGGCTCTCTGTCCTTCTACACAGTCTCCTCTGACTCTCTGATCCACCTCCACACCTTCAACACCACATTCACTCAACCTCATTATCCTGGGTTTGGGGTCTGGTCCTCTGGTTCCTCAGTGTCTCTGTGTCCTCTGCAGGTCTGAGAGTCTCTCCTGTGGACAGAAACTCTGCTGACTGAAATCAAAGTTCAGTCTGTTCACCATCACTCACACTCTGCACTGTGAAGCAGATCTGTCTCAGACTCAAACACAAAACATTCATTTGTCTGATTTCATCTCTTTGCTGATCAACATGTTTCACTAGAAAAACTTCCTGATGTGTAACATCTGCCTCCTCCCTGGTGCTGTGATTAAAAGTGACTCTGTGGGACACACTGTATAAACAATGTAAAGTGTATCTGTGTCCATGTACACATGCTGTAATAAACTTTCATTAAATTGTATGTGTTTTTAGGGAAAGTGCAGAAAGCTTTGTGAAGCTTTGAGGCTTCAGACTCAGCAGCAGCACAGTGACATCTGCTGGTTTATAAACCTCACAGCAGCGTAAATATTTACAGAAAAATTATATTTTTAGTAACATTTTTTAAATCCCATGTCTTTTACTCTTACATGTCTTTTATAGTCTATTGATGCATTTTGCACCCTGTGGACACCTTCGTGGCAAAAATGTACATGCATAAATAAACTGATATTAAATCCCCATACATCAATATTTCTGCCTTTTTTCATAAATCTCTTAAACAACTCCAATTTTGCCCAAAACTACTAAACATTCAATAATTTTCAGGATTTGAACCTTTAAAATGCCAGTTTATATATTTGAATTATTTCATAATTTCTTCCGGAAGTCATAGCCTACTATATGTTCGTGCATGTCAAAATTTTTTTTTTTTAGATGCCCCGATACATAGTCTGTTGATACGTGTAGTAGGGTGGCTTTTCCTGAAATCACAAGAAAAAAAACACATTTTGAGATGTCTAAAATTTGGAAAAAAAGTTAAATGCCCCGATACTCTAAAAATGGTATCATAATGGTCTTTTGATACTTGAAGTAGGTCTGCTTTTCCTGAAATCACAAAAAAACCCTCCTCATTTTAAGATGTCCAAAATTTGAAAAAAAATCATACAATAGCATGTCAAAATTTTTGGGGACCAAGTTGCAAAAATTTTTAAATGCCCTGATACTCTAAAAAATGTCTTTTTATGGTCTGTTGATACGTGTAGTAGGCTTGATTTTCCCAAAATTCCCCCCAAAAACCTCCACATTTTAAGATGTCCAAAATTAAAATAAAAGGTCATACTATAGAATTTTTACATTTTTGTTGGAAAAAGTAAAGAATGATTCAAATGGCCAGATACTCTCAAAATGGTCTTATTATGGTGTTTTGAGGGTTGCATTTCCCGAAATTACAAAAAAAACAAAAACATTTTAAGATGTCCAAAATTTGAAAACAAAAAAAAGTCATTATTTTTTTGTTGGGAAAAAGTCACTAAATTATTGAATCCCCCGATACTCTCAAAATGGTCTCATTATGGTCTGTTGATACGTGTAGAAGGATGGCTTTTCCCAAAATAAAATATAAAAAATACCATGTTTTGAGATGTCCAGCATTTGATTAAAAAAAGTCATACTATAGCATGTGGAAATTTTGGGGCAAAAAGTCGCACATTTTTTAAATGCCCCGATACTCTCAAAATGGTCTTATTACTGTTATTACGCGCTCACAGAGAGATGATTGTGAATGTGCCTCAGGTCTCGGAGGAGGACGGAGAGGTGGGTCGGGGTTTAGACCAGGGTGGGAATTTCACGTTGCCCCGCACTTTGGCCTTGATGCCCTGTGAAAAAATGTTCAATTTACGGCCAAGGTGGCCTTAGCGCCCCTGTCAAAGTTCCAGTATAAACACAACACTAGTGACTCAGTGGGCTGATGGAATTATACAGCCATCCTATTGGTCAAACCCCGACCCACTCTCCTCCTTCAGACATGCATCAACACATGGCTCATTGAATATTCAAATGAGCCATGTGTTGATGCAGCACAGGTAAGCTAGCGGGACAAGCTGTTTTGATATGTTGTAACTGAAGTATGTGGTAGTATTTGACAGAACTTAACATTTACGTTTTTATAGAAAGTACTATTGATAGGTAATTACCATTGTATTTGCCTATTTAAAGTCGACTCGTTAACGTTACATTTTTGCATCATGAAAACTAGCATAGCTAGCTAGTTGGGATAGCGCTAACGTCTTCCCTACCTCAGGGACAAGGGCTCGACATTTAGCTGATGTAGATTCCACCTCAGCAGGTTCCTTTTTATGGCAGGAGGAGGCATTTCTCTTTCCTTACTCTTAGATGAACTCAGGCAGGAGATTCATTTTGCCATCTTTTCAAAACAGGTTCATTTGTCATTTTCCTACAAGGTTCTTTCTAATATATTTAATATGTTGTGCACTGTTCTGTGTCAGGAGAAAGTGTATCTGATACTTCTGTGTTTAGATCACAGTGGTGGCTGTTGTCTTTCTCTACCAGTATTTGTCTGAACCTTCTCACTTCTATGGCCAGACTCTAACACTGACTGACTGACTGACTGACTGTCTGTCTCTCTCGCTCTCTCAAAACAAATGTTTTAATACATAATTAGTGTTTCTTGGTGAATGAGAATGTTAAAGTATTAATCTGAAAGGTAAAACCAACATAATTTAACCAAACGGCCTTTGTGCCCTTAAAAGAAATGTGAACGGGAAGGCCAAATGGCCTTGACCCTAAAATTACGAAATTCCAAGCCTGGTTTAGACTGACTGACGGGTGACAAACACTCTGCTGAACAGGGGCAACACAACGCAAAATAACTTATTATTATCATTATTAATATTATTAATAGTGTAAATATAGTTTCAGTAGCTTGAAATGTGACGTTAGTGCAGCACATGAGACTCTGGAGCCGCTACAGTCTAGTCATTAATGAAACCCTTACGTCACCACGGCAACAAGTAGGAATGTTGCCAATATCATCATATGCATTTTTTTTACTGAAAAAAGTTATACCGGTATAATCGTTGACGATACAATATGGCACACCACTAATTAGTTGATGGATTTATAATTCTTATAGCTCCCTAATGTAGCATTAAACTGGATCAGTCTTTTAGCCACTTTAAGATCATAGTTTTGGTTTTTAGACTCACAAGCCAAAACAAAACTACTTTGTATAACATTTTGAGCTCATGCTTCAGTGGCAGAACATGACAAGAGCTGATGGTTTCTGTTGTTTCACTGTGTACTTTAAGAACTACATTTCATATTTTCACTTTCTTAAAGTATCAAGTACAACGTTTTTGTACAATTATTTGGTGTTCTCAACAGGCCACACACGAGTCAGTGAGTCGAAGACAACACGAGTCAGTGAGTAAGTCAGAGTCAAGACAAGACGAGTCAGAGCTCCGTAGTTTTTATGTCCAGTGTTTATGTACAGATTACAGGGAACAATATATATGTAGATAGAGTAGATAGAGAGGTTACAGCACTACTCGTTGGCTAATGTTCCAGACTAGTACAACATTCAAGTTGATTAGTAATACAGTTAAAAACCAGGTAACGTACCTACACTAATTATCATCAGGTGTACTCTGACTGAGCTGTAATACCCACACAGCCGGAGCTTAAAGGGACACTAGCAGGTTTTTAATATTTTAATGTGCTAGTTCTGTCCTTTACAGCAGTTAGAAATGGATGTTTAGATGAAATTTAATTTAATTTTTCCATCTAACCAACACTGTCTGGTTGAATAAAAGTTAACTGGCATATATAAAAGTTTGAAATAAAGTAACAGTAGTTAGATATTTCAACAACACTCTCATTACGATAGTGGTTGATTGCAAATTCTATTAAAAGTGCACCATTTAGTTCCACATCACAGAAGAAACTTTAATGCTTACAGTAACGAATCTTCTTTCTGAATAACCAGTAGAAACTATGAGAACTGTAAAATAAAACCTTAGCCTTAAACCTAACAGCATAAATGCAATACAATTAAAGTGAATACAGGACATGTGTTCAGACTAAAATTGAACATGTGTAGTGTCCCTTTAAGCTCCATGAACAGTCAACAACGATAAAGTACAGGACATGAACCACCAGCTACTGTACAGACACAATACTACGTCAGAGGCAGTGTGTTGTACCCGCTGCTGCAGTGGGTATGGAGGTTGGGCTCAACTCGCTTCACTTCAGTCAACTCAAGCAGGAAATAACGTCAATATCTCCCTTCAATGCCAGGTTTTTAACCATTTTGAGCTTGAAATCAATCCTGAATTGACTGAAGTGAGAACTGGGTTGATGATGGTCCCATGGAGGCATGTTGGACAAAGAGACACTGGTCCAACGTCTCTTGATTGTATCACAAGAAAAAAGGAATAAATAAAAAATAATTTGGTACATAGAAAAAGAAGAGTATTCAAAGTTTATCTCGTTTATTGTTCATCAGCGGTCCCAATGGTCTAAACGATCCCAACAGTCCCAAAAGTTTCAATGATCCCAATGGTTCCATTGTTCCCAATGATCCCAATGGTCCCAACAGTTCCAATGATCCAAACAGTTCCAATGGTTCAGAAGATCCCATTGGTCCCAACAGTTCCAATGATCCCCTTGATTCAAATGGTTCCAACAGTTCAAGCGATTCCCATTGATTCCAATGGTCCCAAAAGTGCCAATGGGTCCAACGATCCCAGTCATCCTAACGATTACGGTTTTAGCAGCAAGATCTCTGTGTTAGTTTGTGGTCCATGGATTAGAAATGTTACTGCCCACATTAGGTTTAAAAGCACTTTAACATGTACTGCACAATGGTATCCCATTCACACAAATTAGATGTAAAATGTTACTGTTCTTCGTCACTGGCATTACAGCAGAAACCTCAGATCTCTAAAGCAAGTCAACACTCCAGGAACTGACACAACCAACCCTGAATGTTCATTTTTGTTTTGCATTTTATTCCAAAACATGTTTGACTTCTAAACACTGAACTTGACATTTGATCTCCATTGCACTGGCACTGAAATCGTTTCATAGATCACTATTTTGATTTTTTTTAAAGCTGTAACAATGTAAAATAATCAGAAGACATTTGAAGAAAAAAAAGAGGAACATAGTTTTATTCACAACAAGTTTAGCTCTCAGTTTGTAATGTTTCTTCTTCCAATGTTTGAATTGCTGCTCTATCATTACAATATGGAGCCTTGATAGGGGATACATGTTTAAACGTTAAAATTTAACTGTTAATTCCATGTAGTTCCTGTTGAGTTGGGGGTTTAGAGATGATGAGGTTTGTACTCCCCGAATAGCTTCCATGCGAGTCGACAAATGGCTGATAGCTGCTAAAACACTTCAAAAACATGTAAAAACTGTATAAAAATAAAGTTATTACTTTGATGCACCAAGAAAAATAACATACTCACTAGATAACAATTTACAACAGCACATCGATGAGATGACTGCACCATTAAATTATTTCACATTTTTGGTATAAAGCAACGTGTCACACAACAACAAGGGGAATTGTCGATGCAAGAAGGTTAAAAACTAAACAGAGTGTAAACTCTGAGACTAAGCAGCACAACATTTCTCAGAAAACTTTATAATTTGTCTGAGTGTTGAACACTTTGGCTAAAATAAAGATACATTTAAAAAATGGATCAAATATATTGTGACTGAAAGCAATTAAACACTTCGAGCTAGCTTCTGCTCCACTAGCCTCCATTTCTTTGTGTTTTACAAATATTTTATTAATTATTAATCTGAAACTTAATGATGGGGCATTGAGTCCATGTTCTTTATAAGATAGTATAAAAAGAATCGCTGAAACAAACAAATTACCCTTTAACAAGCTTTGTTTAGCAGTGGAATACTAGATTTAATTGGTTTTAACAAAATATTGCGTTAGCATAGCGGGCTAATAATAGCATGAGCTTATAGGTTAGCATCTATTTATTGACATTAAAGCAAACGCTGAACTACTGAAGCTAGAATTAGCCTCTATGAGATTGCTGTACTATGAGAACTAGCTTAGCAGGAGCTTATTTGTCATAACATTGGTTTGTTAGCTTTTAGCATGTGAGCTATGGCTGGACGTTCGCCCCAATTGTGACTTCGGCACTCCGTAAGTTACCGAGCTGCTTTAAAATGTACCGCCAGCAGCGCAGTCTGTGGAAATTATTAAGTTCTGTTTGTTTGTTGTACTTGATAACAAATCAATAGGGGTTTATATATTGTATTAGACAGAAATTGGCTCAACGATTCAACACTGTCTGCTTAAACACGTCAGCAGGTTTCAGGTTACTTGACCTGAAAGTTACTGACACATTTAGTGTTTCTGGGAAGTTTTGGCTCCGTCTACACGTATCCAGATATTTTTTAAAACAGTTTAGAAAAAATAATTGCCCACACGAACTTCATTTGTAAGGAAAAAACTATTCCAAATGTTGCCAATAAAGGTGAAATCAATGTGTCGTCAAATACCAGAGAAAAATTGTCCGAAACCATAATTTCTGGTGGACTTTAACAGTCCTGATGGTTCCAATGACCCCAACAGTCCTGATGGTTCCAATGATCCCAACAGTCCTGATGGTTCCAATGACCCCAACAGTCCTGATGGTTCCAATGACTCCAAGAGTCCTGATGGTTCCAATGACCCCAACAGTCCTGATGGTTCCAATGACTCCAAGAGTCCTGATGGTTCCAATGATCCCAACAGTCCTGATGGTTCCAATGACCCCAATAGTCCTGATGGTTCCAATGACCTCATCAGTCCTGATGGTTCCAATGACCCCAACAGTCCTGATGGTTCCAATGACCCCAACAGTCCTGATGGTTCCAATGACCCCAACAGTTCTGATGGTTCCAATGATCCCAACAGTTTTCAGTGGTCCCAAATGGTAGATAACCCACAAAACGAGAGACATGGGGAGCACAAATGTGCCAGTTTGTGATTAAATTGGATTATTTGAACAGTTTTAACCATCCTCCTAAATGTTTTCATCTTAAAAGCACACGTACTCCTCTGGAAATGTAGTAGAGTAGAGCCCTGCTAAGTACTACAATTAAGATTTCAACTAAATTAGACGGATTAGTGCCAACAAAACCTGAAGAGACCAATAGACTGCAATTGTTGTTATGGATTCTTCTCCAAAACTGTAATTTTGTAACGTACGGAGTGCGGGCGTCACAGAAGCCGCGAGGCTGGAAGAGTTGGTTGGTTTAGTAGATTAACCAAAAGGTGCAACCAGCTAACAGTCGTTTTCCAGTATCCTCTCTTATAAGAACACCACGATATACAAAATAATTTTAAAATTCTATAATAAGACACAGAAACACAACAGTGTTATTGAACAACGTACCATCGAGTTCAGTCAAAACTATTTCTACGTCTCCATGACAGAAAAGAGGTAACAGGACAGTCTGGTTAGTTAAAAACACGATCCCACACTCAGTTAAAGAGTCTTTGGAACTCCAGTCTCCAGCAACACATGAAGAAGAAACACCAGAGAAGAAGAAGAACGGATACATTCCTTCTTCCCTTCAGCAGGCTCCGCCCACAGCAGTCCTCCCTGGTTGTCAGTCAAAGACCTCTTTCAGAGATCATACCTGCAATAAGGACTCGTCCATGTCAGCAAACTTCAGTCGACGCCTCCCGTGAGGTGGAGCGTCCTCATTGGCCGGTTTCTGCAGAGAGGCGGGCCTCGTACAGGCTCAAGGCGTGATGGACGAACTCGTACTGCTCACCTGTCTGGATCATACCTCCTCTGCACACACACAGATTATTAGTTATTTTTATGGTGACATTTCAAGAGAACAACACAAACATTTGGATTCTTGAAATTAAGATTATGCATACAGTTTAACTTATTTTCATACCATTACACCTTGAGTGTGAAAATTACAAATTCCTCTCAGCTCTGTGTAAACAGCCTCTCCTGTACTCTCCCCTCTGCTCTGTGTAAACAGCCTCTCCTGTCCTCTCCTCTCTGCTCTGTGTAAACAGCCTCTCCTGTCCTCTCCTCTCTGCTCTGTGTAAACAGCCTCTCCTGTCCTCTCCTCTCAGCTCTGTGTAAACAGGATCTGGTTTATTTTAAGTGACACATGGAGAATAAAGAGATTCTGACACTAATATCAACATTTAACACAAGTAACGGTCACTTTTTATAGCGGAAACTATCGTAACTGATGATCAGTTCAAGAATCGTCGGAAAGTTCAAACTCTGACGATAATGCCTGTTTTCACAGCTTCTCTCTATGATAAAGAGTATTTTTACAGTTGAAGTATTAGTGTGTGTGTGTGTGTGTGTGTGTGTGTGTTACCTGTCGGCTCGGAGGCGGCAGGTGATGCTCAGAACATCAACGACTCCCTCCAGCTGCAGCTGTCGGCAGCCTATCGTCGTGGCGACGAAGCAGCCCGTCCGACCGATCCCGGCGCTGCGAAGCAGAGGAGCGTGGGTAATGGAGTCATTTCTAACACATTTGTCACCAGTAGAGACGTTTCCTCTGGTTACCTGCAGTGGACGATGACGGGGCCGAGGGCGGCGGCCGCCCGCCGGTCCGCCTCCACCTCCTCCATCAGCTGCAGCAGCGGCATGGTGGAGTCGGGGGTTTTGTGGTCGGGCCACGACGTGTACCAGTAATGCTGCAGCACGCGGGTTTGATTCCCACACTGCACACCAGACACAAGAACATGGTTCACCCTCTGGCGGTCTGAGCCTATTTTGGCCATTTTTGAATACTTTTGACAGTTATTTTCTCACTTTAACCTACTTTATCAACACATTGAGCCCAAAAATCATGAAATCCAAGTTGAAGAATGATACTATTTACTACAATAAAACAACAAATATGCTCAATGAACTGTTTTGGAACTTGAAAATGTAAACATAGGATACAAAAATTAACATAAAAAGGTAAAAATTTAAATATAATAAAACTATACAAAAAAAGTCCCATAAAACATGTATATTTATAGCAGTGGCGGTTCTACCCAGGGACCTCCAGGGGCCACTGCCCCTGTGAAGAAGCCTTTGGCCCCTGCTGTGGCCTCTGTGTCAAATTAATAATAAAATCATCAATTTATAACGATGAACAATGGAACAATTCTAACCAATTTTTTGTTCAAACAATATCTCATTGTACACAAAAGGAACCCAGAATGTGAACATTGTATAATAGTTTAATTGTGCAATAAAATATTGTGTGTATATATATATATATATATAAAATTCTGACTGTACTGCACTTTCAAAATAAAAAAAAGTGATTGTGCACAAAAATGAGAAATGTCATTGTCATACAAAAAAACCTGTTATTGTTGGTAAATCTCATTATTTAAATCAATGTATTTGTATCTTCCAAATGTACTTAAATGAGATGTTTAAATAAGCTAAAATAAAGATTTTGAATGCTTAAATATCATCTTTGCCATTTTTTAATTTGCTAATGTGCCGCTGTGATTAAACACTGGCCCCTCCTTGGCCCCCACAGTAACACTGGTCTAGAACCGCCACTGATTTATAGGCTTTTTTTCCTTGTTAGCTTCAAAACAAACTATGTGCAAAATGACACAGAGAGCTCCACCAACGCTCAAATATTTCTGTACTATCAAATTAAAACGATCATATCTTTGGTTTTACATTACCTAGGAATGTCAAACAAAAACTGGGAGAAAGTTTCAGGTCTGAACTTTGGAGTGAAGTTGATAGCAGAGCTCCATGTCACCTGGTTTTTTTGTTGATCTGATCAGGACGCCACCATCATAGACCCCAGAGGGTTAAACTGTGTCACAAACACAAACTACAAACATGGAGGCTTCCATAAATATAAAGGTGTGTGTACTTTGAGTGTGAGGCTGCGGGTGGTGAAGTGTTCACACTCTCTGACGTTGTTCACCAGAACTTCCACCTTCCCGTAGATCCCTCTCTTCTCCGGCCAGTACAGGACGCACTTCTGCTCACAAACACAGCAGAGAACACATCAGAGCTGAAGTAACGTCCAGCTCCTGCTTGAGTTTTTATTATTAATTAGTCCTGATTCAATGACTCGTCGTATTTTAATCACCTCGTTCTTCTCCTTCAGCTTGGTGATCATGACGATGACGGGCGCCTCCTCCTGCCACGCCATCAGCCAGAAGTCGTTCACCGTGTTCACCATTGGGCCCTGCGTGGCGATGAACGCCTTCTCCTCGCCATGGTAACCCTGAGACCAGAGCCAATCAGAGGACAGGGTCAGCAGGTTTCACGCAGTACAACATCTATAGATAACAGGTGGTGTTTTCAACATATTGACCAACATGAACATACGTGCTGAGAATATAAAACCTCAAAAAGGTTTTCTTAAAGTGTCCTATTAATTTTTTGTTGCTCTTTGTACATTCTCCTCTCTGTGTCCTATAGAATTATTAACTTACAAGTAAATTCTCAAAGAAGCCCGGCTGGAGACGCGAACAAAGTTAGAGACAAGAGAGACGATGAAAGTGCAAACAACGCAAAAAATGTGTTGAGCTAGCGTTGCTTTATTTCAACCTAGCTAGCAAGCTAATACAAATGAAACATCTTCACACAGAACAGCTTTTAAAAAAAGATTGGGACTTCTTCTCCTCCTCCTCTTTTCTTCTCTTTAGATACTGAGCACTGGAGAGCTTTGACGGTGTTTCATCTTGAAGATTTATCAAAACATAACGTGTCACTGGACCTGACCTCTGAGACAGGATCTGACCGTCTAAAGGGGGGCCGATCTGACCGTCTAAAGGGGGGCCGATCCGACCGTCTAAAGGGGGCCGATCTGACCGTCTAAAGGGGGCCGATCTGACCGTCTAAAGGGGGGCCGATCTGACCGTCTAAAGGGGGGCAATCTGACCGTCTAAAGGGGGCCGATCTGACCGTCTAAAGGGGGGCAATCTGACCGTCTAAAGGGGGCCGATCTGACCGTCTAAAGGGGGGCCGATCTGACCGTCTAAAGGGGGGCAATCTGACCGTCTAAAGGGGGGCGATCTGACCGTCTAAAGGGGGGCAATCTGACCGTCTAAAGGGGGCCGATCTGACCGTCTAAAGGGGGGCGATCTGACCGTCTAAAGGGGGCCGATCCGACCGTCTAAAGGGGGGCGATCTGACCGTTTAAAGGGGGCCGATCTGACCGTCTAAAGGGGGCCGATCTGACCGTCTAAAGGGGGGCGATCTGACCGTCTAAAGGGGGCCGATCTGACCGTCTAAAGGGGGGGCCGATCTGACCGTCTAAAGGGGGGCCGATCTGACCGTCTAAAGGGGGGGCCGATCTGACCGTCTAAAGGGGGCCGATCTGACCGTCTAAAGGGGGGCGATCTGACCGTCTAAAGGGGGCCGATCTGACCGTCTAAAGGGGGGGCCGATCTGACCGTCTAAAGGGGGGCGATCTGACCGTCTAAAGGGGGGCGATCTGACCGTCTAAAGGGGGCCGATCTGACCGTCTAAAGGGGGGGCCGATCTGACCGTCTAAAGGGGGCCGATCTGACCGTCTAAAGGGGGGCGATTTAGTGTTTTTATCTTGTTTTGAAACCTTTTTTTTGCAGTGTGAGCACTAA
Source organism: Centropristis striata (assembly GCF_030273125.1). Lineage (NCBI taxonomy): Eukaryota > Metazoa > Chordata > Actinopteri > Perciformes > Serranidae > Centropristis > Centropristis striata. The sequence goes on along the minus strand of NC_081538.1, from coordinate 30,927,824 downwards.
ACAACTGAGAAGAGGCAGAGAAATGGAGATAACCAGCTAAATGTTGTGTGACCTGATGAATGATGAGGTGGTGAAGCTGCAGCTGAGACTCACTCTGATGTAGTTGGCGTTGATGTAGGAGCCCAGCAGGTCGTTGCTGCTCTTTGACTTCAGGATCACTCTGGAATGAGGATCTGAGGAAGACGAGACGGGACATGACGAGGTAGAAACAGAGGGAAGAAAACAGAAAAGAAAAGAAAATTTAGATCTGACTTGGTATCAAGCAACGTTATAATAGTTTTGGATTTTTTTGATACTCTTTATTTAGTGTTTTTAGATTAAAATGAGACAAGTAAACATCAAACTACAAAAAATGGTCAAAATAAACAACAAAAGTTTAGTGACTAAATAAGTAGATAAAAAATAAATAGACCAAACCACGAGATGACGTCCTCAAATCTCTTGCTTTGTCCACAAACCAAAGAGATATTCAGTTTATTGTCATAAAGGAACAAAGAAACCAGAAATATTCACATTGAAGAAGCTGAAATCAGAGAATTTGGACTTATTGTCTTTAAAAAACTGCTCAAACCAATTATCATATTATCAAAATAGTTGGCGATTAATTTAATAATCGATTAATCGAATAATTGTTGCAGCTCTAATAATTCGACATATTTTGGGGGTAATTTTACATCTTTTTTGGGTAATTTTACATATTTTTTGGGGTAAATTTACATATTTTTTGGGGTAATTTTACATTTTTTTTTGGGTAAATGCCTAGTTTTAATTAGTTGGTTTTTTTTGTAATGGGGTATTTGTGGGGGGGGGTTTAAAAAAAAAAAAAGCCTTTATTTCCTTTTATTATCCATCTCCGGCCCAACAAGGTGATTAACTCTCGCAGCTCCGGGTGTTTTGAGTTTTGGTTCGAGTGAAATGCTGAACTTTCTGAAGGCGATCGACGGATGTAGTACCTTGAAGAACAAAAACGAGCCTATTTTTCCGACTTTTTTCTCATAAATGCTACTTTTTTATCTCGTAGATTTGCCACTTAAATCTCATAAACCTTTGACTTTTTTCCCTCGCAATTTTTTTCATAATTGGCCCGAACACGCCGTCGTAGTTTTGTAACCACACAATACAGTTTCACTTCTTTGTTTTGTTTTTTTAACCTTTTTCTTTCAGTTAGGGAAAATAAGAGATGAGGACCGTTTTGGGATGGTGACTGTTACCTAGCAACAACTAAATAATTACACAGACACACAAACACAGACACACACACACACACACACACACACACACACACACACACACACACACAGACACACACAGACACACACACACACACACACAGACAGACAGACACACACACACACACACACACACACAGACACACACAGACAGACACAGACAGACAGACACACACACACACACACACACACACACACACACACACAGACACACACAGACACACACACCCACAGACAGACACACACACACACAGACAGACAGACACAGACAGACAGACAGACAGACACACACACACACACACACACACACAGACACACAGACACACACACACACACACAGACACACAGACACACAGACACACACACACACACACACACACACACAGACACACAGACACAGACACACACACACACAGACACACACACACACACACACACACACACATAGACACACACACACACACACACACACAGACAGACACAGACAGGCACACACACACACACACAGACACACACACACACACACACACACACACACACACAGACACACACAGACACACACACACACACACAGACACACACACAGACACAGACACACACAGACACAGACACACACAGACACACAGACACACACACACACACACACACACACACACACAAACACAGACACACACACACACACACACACACACAAACACAGAGTACTCACTGGGCAGGATGGTCTTGTATCTGTTCTTGGTCCCGTGGTTCGGAATATCGAGCTCCTTAGGATCAATAAAATTCATTGGAATTTCCTGAAATTGGAAATGTTAAAAATGAGGAAAAAATAAAATAAAATAATCCTGCAGCTGGCAGGTAATACTAACTATGGTTCAAATTACTAAAATTAATTTTCAATATCGTTTCTTTTATCCAAAATCGATACTGTACTGTGCTTTTGACATTTTTTTATTTTAAATAAGTCAAACTGAAACTGGAAACAAAGAACTTTCCTTGAGAAAATATAGTCTGTAAATAAAGTTGTATACACATATTCTTTGCTGAATATATTTTTTTTTAAATTGGAAAAAATATAATCTATACATAAACACTTTTCCAAGTGCCCACAAAGTGTCCTGACTGATGTAAAAAAAACACCAAAAAAAAAAGTTTCATCCACATAATGTAGTGTTGTCCTGTTTCCAGCCTCTCCTGTCCTCTCCTCTCTGCTCTGTGTAAACAGCCTCTCCTGTCCTCTCCTCTCTGCTCTGTGTAAACAGCCTCTCCTGTCCTCTCCTCTCAGCTCTGTGTAAACAGCCTCTCCTGTCCTCTCCTCTCTGCTCTGTGTAAACAGCCTCTCCTGTCCTCTCCCCTCTGCTCTGTGTAAACAGCCTCTCCTGTCCTCTCCCCTCAGCTCTGTGTAAACAGATTGTTCTTACAGCGAACTCTGCGTGCAGCTTGTGCGTGTTGTTGACGATGTCTCTGAGCTGCTGTCGGGTCAAAGGTCGCCCGGCGGCCAGCAGGTACTCTCTGGCCGCCGCCTCTCTCGGGGTTACCACGGCGACGCTCAGAGGCTCCACGGCGCCGAGAGCCGACATGTCCAACACCAGAGACACGTTGGAGCCGCGCCTACAAGAAGAAATATTAGTGAAAATATTAGCAATTATATTTAAAAATAATTATTAAATTGTTGAATATTTTTGCAGTGGTTTTCTTTAGCAATTAAAACCAATTAAAAATAAACAAAAAATATATAAAAAATACAATATATATAGAATTAAATATGAATAAATATAAACTAAGTTTTATATATTAAATGGTTGCATTTATACATAGAACTAATCTTTCAATTAAATGAAAATAAATGAAATAGCTAAAATGTTTTTTTTATTAAAAAAGTAATTTTGCAGTGAATTTCTTTAGCAATTAAAACAAATTAAAAATAAACAAAAAATATCTAAGTTAAATTAACAAATGGTTATATATTGTATATTTTTAATATAAAATTAAATCACATATATAATTAAATATTAATAAATATAAATTTATGTGGGCCCACCACCCGCAGACTCAGGCATAAGGGTCGGGTGCACAGAGAGTCGGGCGGCAGGCAAAGGCGGGGACCTGGGCGTGCTGACCCCCGGCTCCAGCGGCTAGCTCTGGGGACGTGGAACGTCACCTCGCTGGCGGGGAAGGAGCCCGAGCTTGTGCGGGAGGTGGAGCGTTACCGGCTAGAAATAGTTGGGCTCACCTCCACGCATAGCTTGGGCTCTGGAACCAAACTCCTGGAGAGAGGCTGGACTCTCTCCTTTTCCGGAGTTGCCCAGGGTGAGAGGCGCCGGGCGGGTGTGGGGATACTCACAAGCCCCCGGCTGAGCGCCGCTGTGTTGGAGTTCTCCCCGAGGAACGAGAGGGTCGCCTCCTTGCGGCTGCAAGTCGCAGGGAGAAGGTCTCTGACTGTTGTTTGTGCTTATGCACCAAACAGCAGTTCGGAGTACCCGGCCTTCTTGGAGTCTCTGGGTGGTGTCCTGGAAGGGGTACCATCTGGGGACTCTATTGTTCTTCTGGGAGACTTCAACGCTCACGTGGGTAACGATGATGGTACCTGGAGGGGGGTGATTGGGAGGAACGGCCTGCCCGATCTGAACCAGAGTGGTGTTCTGTTATTGGACTTCTGTGCTAGTCACGGATTGTCCATAACGAACACCATGTTCGAGCATAGAGTTGTTCATAAGTGTACCTGGTACCAGAGCACTCTAGGCCAAAGATCGATGATCGATTTTATTATCGTATCGTCTGATCTGCGGCCGCATGTTTTGGACACTCGGGTGAAGAGAGGAGCAGAGCTGTCAACTGATCACCACCTGGTGGTGAGTTGGATCAGGTGGCGGGGGAGGATGCTAGACAGACCTGGCAAACCCAAACGCGTAGTGAGGGTGAACTGGGAACGTCTGGCAGAGGCCCCTGTCTGCAGGGTCTTCAACTCACGCCTCCGGAAGAATTTCTCCAACATCCCGGGTGAGGCTGGGGACATGGAGTCCGAATGGGCCATGTTCAAAGCCTCAATTGTTGACGCGGCTGGTAGGGGCTGTGGCCTGAAGGCCGTCGGTGCCTGTCGTGGCGGCAACCCAAGAACCCGCTGGTGGACACCAGCGGTGAGGGAGGCCGTCAAGCTGAAGAAGGAGGCCTTTCGGTCTTGGCTGGCCGAGGGGTCTCTGGAATCAGCAGACAGGTACCGTTCGGCCAGAAGGGCTGCAGCTGCGGCAGTCGCTGAAGCAAAAACTCGGGTATGGGAGGAATTCGGGGAGGCCATGGAGGAGGACTTTCGGTCGGCCTCAAAGAGGTTCTGGAAAACCGTCAGGCGACTCAGGAAGGGAAAGCAGGGCTTGGCCCAAGCTGTGTTCAGCGGGGGAGGAGACCTGCTGACCCGACCTGGGGATGTCCTTAGACGGTGGAAAGAACACTTTGAGGAACTCCTTAATCCAGCCAAAACGTCCTCCGTAGAGGAGGCAGAGTCTGAAGACTCAGGGGAAGACTCATCAATATCCCTGGCCGAGGTCGCCGAGGTAGTTAAAAAGCTGCCCGGTGGCAAGGCGCCAGGGTTGGATGAGATTCGCCCTGAGATGCTGAAGGCTCTGGACATTGTTGGGCTGTCATGGTTGACACGCCTCTTCAGTGTCGCGTGGAGGTCTGGGACAGTGCCTGTGGATTGGCAGACCGGGGTGGTGGTTCCCATTTTCAAAAAGGGGGACCGGAGGGTGTGTTCCAATTACCGTGGAATTACACTTCTCAGCCTCCCCGGGAAAGTCTACTCCAGGGTGCTGGAAAGGAGGCTCCGGCCGATTGTCGAACCGCAGATTCAGGAGGAACAATGCGGCTTTCGTCCTGGCCGTGGAACAGCGGACCAGCTCTTTACCCTTGCGAGGCTTCTGGAGGGGGCATGGGAGTTTGCCCATCCAGTCTACATGTGTTTTGTGGATTTGGAGAAGGCTTATGACCGTGTCCCTCGGGGAGTCTTGTGGGGGGTACTGCGGGAGTATGGGGTACCGGGCTCGTTGCTACGAGCTATCCGGTCCCTATATAACCAAAGTGAGTGCAGTGTCCGCATACTCGGCACAACGTCAAACACGTTCCCGGTGGGTGTTGGCCTCCGCCAGGGTTGCCCCTTGTCTCCGATTCTGTTCGTGGTCTTCATGGACAGGATCTCAAGGCGCAGCCGGGGGGAGGAAGGGATCCGGTTTGGTGACCTCAGAATTGCATCTCTGCTTTTTGCAGATGATGTGGTTCTTTTGGCTTCATCAAGCCGGGACCTGCAGCACTCACTGGGGCGGTTTGCAGCCGAGTGTGAAGCGGTTGGGATGAGAGTCAGCACCTCCAAGTCTGAGGCCATGGTTCTCTGCCGGAAAACGGTGGATTGCCCCCTCTGGGTGGGGAGAGAGGTACTGCCTCAAGCGAAGGAGTTCAAGTATCTCGGGGTCTTGTTCACGAGTGAGGGTAGAATGGAGCGTGAGATGGACAGGCGGTTTGGTGCAGCGTCAGCAGTGATGCGGGCGTTGTACCGGACCGTCGTGGTGAAGAAGGAGCTGAGCCTGAAGGCAAAGCTCTCGATTTACCGGTCCATCTACGTTCCAACCCTCACCTATGGTCATGAGCTTTGGGTAGTGACCGAAAGAATGAGATCGCGGGTACAAGCGGCCGAAATGAGCTTCCTCCGTAGGGTGGCTGGGCTCAGCCTTAGAGATAGGGTGAGGAGCTCAGACATCCGGAGGGAGCTCGGAGTAGAGCCGCTGCTCCTTCGCGTCGAAAGGAGCCAGTTGAGGTGGTTTGGGCATCTGGTAAGGATGCCTCCCGGGCGCCTCCCGTTAGAGGTGTTCCGGGCACGTCCAACTGGTAGGAGGCCCCGGGGAAGACCCAGAACACGGTGGAGGGATTATATCTCTCGCCTGGCCTGGGAACGCCTCGGGGTCCCCCAGGAGGAGCTGGACGTTGTGGCTGGAGAGAGGGGCGCCTGGAATGCCCTGCTTAGCCTGCTGCCCCCGCGACCCGGCCCCGGATAAGCGGACGAGAATGGATGGATGGATGGATAAATATAAAGTAACTTTTATATATTAAATTGTTGCATTTATATATATATATATATATATATATATATATATATATATACACACACACACGTATATAATTAATCTTTCAATTAATTTAAAATAAATGTAATGGCTAAAATGTTTTTTTATTAAAAATAATTATTAAGTTGTTGATTTTAATGTAGTGGATTTCTTTAGCAATTAAAACCAATAATAAAACAATAATAATTTAATATATTAAATTAAATCATATATGGCATTAAATATAAATACATCTAATATAATCTAAAATGGTTGCTTTAATATATATATAAAAATGTAATTACATATTAAACCATTTATATACAGAATTAATCTTTCAATTAGTTGAAATAAATGTAATAAATAAAATGGTTGCATTAATATAGAGAATTAGATTAAACTTAAATAATATAGAACACATTTAATTATTTAAATGTCATTTAAATTAAATTGTATTTATTTCCAGGATATTTTTTTATTTAATTAAATGGTTTCATTTTTTTAAAGATTATTTTATTTTATTTAAGTTAAATTGATGAATTCATATATAGAGGATTTCTTCTCAATTGCATTTAAAATGTTATTTTTTTCCTTTTTTCGGTGAACTGATTATCAATATGAATACTATAATTATTATTATTATTGTTATTACCAACATTAATATTATAACTGCTATTTTCATTAATATTACTGTTACTGTAATTACTATTTTAATCATCATTATTATTGCTATTATTGTTATTGTGTTATGATTCCAGTTATTGATTTTATTATCAGTATTGCTATTTTCCAAATTGTTTTATTATTATTATTATTATTATTAATAATAATAATAATAATAATAATAATATAGTTACAACATTATCATTATATATAATATTATATATAATAATAACAATAATCATTTAAAAATACCAATTTTATTATATATAGTAATACAAATAATTATTAAAACAGTATTCTTTATTTAATATAATACTAATATTAGATAAGAAATAATATCGTTTTATAATAACATATTTATTATTATAACAATTATTACTGTATATAATACTTTTTATTATTATTTTATTATTTAAAAAAAAAAATATTATTATTATTATCATCAATAATATTTGTGGTATTATTATTATTATTATTATTGCTGTCATTATTGATAAAAGTTTATAATATATAACATACTTAAAACATATTTATTATTATAACAATTATTACTGTATATAATAATACTTTTTATTAATATTATTATTTGTATTATTATCTTATTATTATTTTTTATTATTAATAATAATAAAACTTGTATTTTTATTTTTATTATTATTAATATTTGTATTGTTATTTATATTATTATTATTAGAATTATTATTATTACAATTATTATTATTATTATTATTATTATTATTATTATTAATGCAATTATTATGATTATTATTATTAATAAAATTATTATTATTATTATTATTATTATTATTATTATTGCTCTTCTTATTGATAAAAGTTATGCTTTTAGTTTTGCGGTGATATTGAAAGGGGGCGGGGCTTCTTCTTCTTCTTCTTCTTCTTCTTCTCACCTCTCTTGGAGTCCTGCAGCAGGTTTCATCCTGAAGGGGGAGGGGCACGGCTTGAGCTCGTTATTGGCTGTCACCGGGGCAACGCTGGCGAGGGGGGCGTGGTCGTTACAGCTGGCGGCGAGGGGGGCGGGGCTAGAAGGAGACGACAGACATGTGGTTTATTTTAATATCTTTAAACTGAGGAGTTATTCTATGATTCTGTCAGCTGACGTACCTGGGCAGAGGGACGACGGGAGGAGCGAGGCGGCGGCACGCTGCGATTGGCTGCTGCTGGCGAGGGGGCGTGGCTACAACAGGAGGGAGCTCAGCCTGGACCATGCTTCCTGACGTCACAACCTGGAGAATAAAAATCACCTCGTTAACGAGTCATAACGAAGCTTTATGTGTGTTTTATAAAACTGTTTTGGCGTGCGGCGCCGACCTTGGCGCCCTTCGACTTCTGGGCGGAGTCTGATTGGACGGTCGGGGTCAGGTGGAGGTCAGGGGGCGGAGCCTTCAGCTGTCTGTCAGAAACATGAACCTTCTCCTTGAGTCTGTACAAAACCTGGAGATCAGACAGACAGAAACAGGATTCTTTAATTTATCTTAAAGAATCCAGCAAGTAGTCACGTCCCGCCAGCAGCTGTTGTATAAAACTGCTGCAAATTAAAAAATAAATAAACAAATGATTTGATAAATAAACAAATATGCCATCATATTTGTTTATTAAATAAATGTAGGCATTCATTAATTGATAAAATGTGATATAAATGGATGTTTGTTTTTAATTCTTCTATTACTTCCTTATTTTATTTTCCCTGTATTTATTTTTAATTTTTACATTTATTATTCATTTATTTTTATACTTAGGTTTTTTTATTGATTTACATTATACTTGATTTATTTATGTTATATTCAATTCATAATTATTTTATATTTATTTAATTTATATGTATTTATTTACTTAATACTTATTTTATTTTATATTTATTTATTTAATTTTCTTTATTTTACACTTATTTTACATTTAATTACTCATTAAATTTATATTTATTTATTTTATACTTACTTATTTTTTCTTTGCCTTTTTCTGTATTTATTAGAGAGTCAAAAACCATCAGATATGACGCAGTGATTAAAACGTTTATATATATTATTTACTTCATTTTATTCACTTTGCTGTATTTATGTTGTAACATTATATTTATTTTATCTGTTTGAAAAACAATTTGGGGAATTAAATCATGAAGAAAGAACAAAAATATAAACTGTAAATAGTTTAATAAATAGTGTTTTATACATGTGGTTTCTCTGTGTAACAGCGCCCTCCTGTGGATTAAATCTCACACTGCAACTAGAATAAATATTTAAAAATCCTGTCCAAACATTATTATTTTACGCTGCATAATCTCTGCATTCACTGCGTTTCTTGACCAACTTTTTTGTTTCTTATAATGAATTTTTACTTTTCAATATCACTATTGCCAACCCTCTTTTAAATTAAATGTTTTTATTTTAAATATTTTTTTTTCATCATTCTATTTTTAATGTGTGCATTGTTTTGTTAATTTAAAATGTTATTTTCTTCTTTTTTTTCCTCCACCATTACTCTGTCTTCATCTCTTACTGTACAGAGGTATTTATATTTACTTCATTCATATTTGGGCACTTAAACTTCAAAACTAAACTGCCGATTCATGTTTAATTTAAATTAAAAGTTATCAATTTTCTTTCTCTGTTTACTTATTGTTTACTTTGATCAATGTTTTTGTTTTTTCTGGTTTGTTACTTCTGTTTTAATGACATGTATTGACCGAAATAAACGGATACGAAACTAATTTAAATTAAAACAAACATGAAAGAAAAAATATGAACCATTAAAATATTAGCAAAAATATATAAAAAAATTAACTACTATTATTTTTTTTGTTTCATCTGTTGACCAAGACACAGTAAAGCCTTCTTTTGTCTTTAACAAAATATGTGTGTGTGTGTGTGTGTGTGTGTGTGTGTATACAAAAAAGACATAAAATCACAAAAAAAGACACAAAATTACTAAAAATTTACACAAATTGACCAAAAAAATATGTAAAATGAACCAAAACAGAAGACGTAAATTGACAAAGACACAAAAATACAAAAAAGACGTAAAATGATTTAAAAGATACAAAATCACCAAAAAAAGACACAAAAGACATAAAATTACTAAAAAATGACACAAATTGACCAAAAAAATCTGTAAAATGAACCAAAACAAAAGACGTAAATTGACAACGAAAAGTCACAAAAACACAAAAAGATGTAAAACGACCATAAAAAGACACAAAAAGACGTCAAATTAATATATAAAGTCTCTCTAATCTCTAAGTCCTGCAGCACAATCAGAACAACTCAAACAGTCTTTGTGCAGAATAACAGTTCGAATGACAGAAACCAGAAAAAAAGTAGAAAAATGTAAAGTTACATTAAAATAATTAAATGCAGACACATGAAGTTTTGATTTGATTAGTTTGACTTTCTTCAGTGTAAAAGGTTTAAAAAGGTCTTTGTGTTTCTCTTAGCAACATCAGCAACAACCAGCCAATCAGCTGTGAGTGTGTGTGTGTGAGTGTGTGTGTGAGTGTGTGTGAGTGTGTGTGAGTGTGTGTGTGTGTGTGTCTGAAGGCCAGGACACAGTGACCTTTGACTTCGGCCTCAAATTGGCTCACGGTGGTTTAACAGCGAGTTAATGACGTCAGCCATTATGCTGATTGGTGTGAGTGTGTGTGTGTGTGTGTGTGTGTGTGTGTGTGTGTTACCATCAAGCAGGTGATGACGATGATGAAGACGGTGAAGAAGAGGACGACGGTGTAGAAACCTTCTCGGCTCCAGACGTGCTCCCTCTGCTCGCCCTGCAGCACGTTCTTCTGCAGGAAACACAGAGAGACTTTCACAATAAAAGGTCATCACCTCCTCATATATAATATAATAACCTATAATAACCCAGACAGGTTCTGGAATAACATTAGTATCGACCCGTCACCTTCCTGGTTCCTCTTATTGTTCAGGACTTTTATTAGATTGTAGCAGCTCAGACGTTATGAAGACTTTTATTTTATAAAAATGTTCTCATCAGATGAGTTTTAAAGTTGTCCCATGAATCTACAAACTTTTTTTTTTTCAACATTCGTGACACTTGTAGGCACTTAGTGTATACAGATTATATTTTTTTCAAATTTTGTTAGATAAAATATGTTGAGGTGCCACAATACTGAATATATTTAATATCATATATTTAATATATAAGAAATAAGTTAGATGAAATATTATGCAAAATATGTTTTTTAATATTTTTTTTTTATTTAAAAAATATCAAATAAATTCAACTTGTTTTTCTGGTTTCTGTCATTCTAACTGTGTTATTCTGCACTAAGACTGTTTGTGTTGTTCTGATTGAGCTGCAGGACTCAGAGATTTATATATATTGATTTGACATCTTTTCCGTCTTTTTAGGGTGATTTTATTTATTTTTTTGTGTGTTTTTTGTGTCTTTTATTGGTCATTTTACATATATTTTGGGTCATTTTACTTGGTTAATTTGTGTCTTTTTTTAAGCCATTGTATGTGTTTTTGTGTCTTTTTGTGATTTTGTATCTTGTTTTTGGTGAAGATGTGTTTATTTTAATCATTTTACATCTTTATTTGGCAATTTTGTGTCTTTTTATTGGTCATTTTACATCTTTGTTGTAATTTTGTGTCTCTGTCATTTTGCATCTTTTGTTGGGTCTTTTTTTTCAATTTATGTCTTTCTGTGTCTTTCTAAAAACTATCAGAGAAATTCAACTTTTTCTGATTTCTGTCATCTGTGATATTCTGCACAAAGACTGTTTGAGTTGTTCCCACTTCGAGCCACGATTAAACAAAAAGCTGCAGAGGTTCAGAGAGTTAAAGTTGGTTCACAACGTGTCAGAATTTATCAGATTTTTGTTGTAATCTTCCTTTAGAGCAGCAGGTCAGCAGGTTCGTCTCCTCTCTGGAGGTTTTGTGGCTGTAATATTATTAGAGGAGCCGTCACATCTCTCACTGAGACAATAATATTAATATAATGTAGAAAGCTGCTCTGTTCCTCAGGCTGATCCATGACACTTTAACTGGTTCCATTAAAGTCTGAGCAGCCAATCCATCACACACACACACACACACACACACACACTATCCTGGATGATTGTAGCTCAGGTCCGGCTCCCTCAGATGGGAGGGGTTGGAGCTCAGAGCTGAGGCCAGAGAAGCACAGCCTTTCTCAGAGATAATAGCCTGACAGACTGAACACACACACACACACACACAGACACACACACACCTCGGTGGAGACCTCTGTGATGCCGAAGTGGCCCAGGTGGCGGTGGAGGATCCTGACGTTCAGTGATTGGATGACCTCCTCAGCGGGGCGGGGCTCTGAGATGCCCAGCCTATCAGAGGACACGAAGAGCTCGATGCCATTTTTCTTCTCCTGGAAACAGTCAGACAGTTAGTTTAAACAGTCAGTCAGCTGAGGGTAGGTGTGTGTGTGTGTGTGTGTGTGTGTGTGTGTGTGTCTCACATTGAGTCGGTTGATGTGAACGTGTCCTGCAGGAACGCCCAGCGCCGCCGCCACGCCTTCCCGAAACCACCGAAGAAGACTGACGTTCAGCCTCCTCACGTCCACAGCCAGGTACTGAGAGAGAGAGAGAGAGAGAGAGAGAGAGAGAGAGAGAGAGAATTTGTCATTTTACAGTTCTCTTTTTTCCTGTGCAAAAAGTACAAATGTTAAAGTTTAAAATGTCAACACTTCCAGCTGCTTTGAAATGTAATTTATAAATAAAACACTTTTCCATGTGCCCAGAAGAGTCACAAATGTGATCAAAAACATGTAAAATCACTGAAAAAAAGACACAAAAAGACGTAAAATCACCAAAAAAAAAGTCCTGCAGCTCTGTGGAATCAGAACAGAATAACACAGTTAGAGTGACAGAAATCAGGGAAAAAGTTGAATTAATCTGATGTTGTTGAGTGTAATAAAACATTATTTATATATAAACCCACAAGTATCACAAATGTTACAAAAAATAACTCAAAATGACCAAAAAAGACATTAAATGACCGAAAAAGACGTAAAATTACTAAAAAACTATGACCAAAACAGTTTTCTCCACATACTGAAGTATTGTCATGTTTCTTCACTTGTCCTCTCCTCTCTGCTCTGTGTAAACAGCCTCTCCTGTCCTCTCCTCTCTGCTCTGTGTAAACAGCCTCTCCTGTCCTCTCCTCTCTGCTCTGTGTAAACAGCTTTAATGTTTTTAACAGGATCTGGTTTATTCTAAATGACACATGGAGAATAAAGAGATTCTGACACGAATATCAACATGTAACACAAGTAACGGTCACTTTTTAGAACTGATGATCCGTTCAAGGACCGTGGGAAAGTTCAAACTCTGACGATAATGTCTGTTTTTTTACAGTTGGTTGTTTTTTACAATAAATTCTGGATTTTTGGTGATTTTTTAAAAGAGAAACATATGTTTCAGTTGGTGGTTCAGAGGGTTAAACTTGTAAGAAAACCTGTTAACGAATGAATTTAAGATTTTAGATACAATCATAACATTTGAAATCTATGAGAAAGAAAATAAGAATATTTCCCTTTAAAAACATGCAGATCACTTTTGTTTTTGTTAATTTAATGAATCGCTTTTCATCACGGAAACTTTCATAACCTGTGATCTGTTCAAGGGCCGCGGGAAAGTTCAAACTCTGACGATAATGCCTGTTTTTACAGTTTCTTGCTGTGATAAATGGAGGATTTTTGGCGATCTTTCACAGAAAACATGTTTGTTTTTATCTTTTACTACTTGTAATTTTTCTGCTGTTCAATTGTATATTTTGCTCTCTGAATATTTTATTGTGAAACACTTTGTGCAGCACCTCTCATACATTAAATGCAGCTCAAATAAACCTATTTTTATGATTATGAGCCTAAAAAATTCAGATCTGAGTCACCAGGATTTGTGGCTTTTTGGTTTACTGCCAACAAAACCCAAACAGATCGAACCTGAACGTCACGTCAGTGTCTCCTGCTGCTATTTTATCTCTCCTCCCTCCGTCTGGTTTCCCCAACAGCCTCTCAGCTTTCAGCAGCAGTGATACAGGTCACACACACACACACACACACACACACACACACACAATGACTCATCCTGCAATCAGTGTGTATCTGTGTGTGTGTGTAGTAAAACAACAGGAAACACAGCTTTGGAAGAAAACCCTGAGGGCTCACATACACACACACACACACACGTTCTTTTCTTTTCTTCTATCTTTGTGAGGACCCTCATTGTAACAGTGAATTCCCTTGCAAGGTTATAATAGTTTGGGATTTTTCATTAGTTTCAGTTTTAATTTTGTTGTGAATTTTTGTTTTCAAATCCAGTTAGTTTTAATGAGTTTGTAGAGTGAGTTTGCTAGTTTTAGTTTAGTGCTTTTTTTTTTTTAAATGCTTTAGTTTTAGTTTAGTTTTTATTAGTTGTAGTTTTTTTGTAATGGGGTATTTGTTGGGTGGGAGATTAAAAGAGGTCACAGTAAATGTTGCCTTTATTTCCTTTGTCTGATCCATCTTCAATATGTATGAAAAAAGTTGACAAAGACAAAAACGAAGGACATTTTCACTATAATTTTAGTTAGTTTTGTAACCACACAATACAGTTTCAGTTAATTATCATTATCATGTATCCTTTAACCCTTAAAACAAAGTCTGAAATCTCAAAAAAGCCTTTAAAGAAGTGAGGACCGGCCGAAATGTCCTCACTCTGTTGGTTAAAAACTTCTCGTTCTGGTCATCACTATGTAGGAAGTACAAGAACACACACACACACACACACACACACAGACACACACACTATCCTGGATGATTGTAGCTCAGGTCCAGCTCTCTCAGATGGGAGGGGTTGGAGCTCAGAGCTGAGGCCAGAGAAGAACAGACACACACACACACACACACACACACGCACATACGCACACACACACACAGCTGATTGGCTCGTTGTTGCTGATGTTGCTAAGAGAAACACAAAGACCTTTTTAAGCCTTTTACACTGAAGAAAGTCAAACTAATCAAATGAAAACGTCATGTGTCTGTCTGTTTTTACAGGTTACACACCTGGACTCAACAATCCCACGTTGATACACAAGTTAGTGCACATAAAATCTGATCTGTGCAGGTGAATCTCTACAGGCAGCACTAAGGAACGCTCACTCACACACATCCATTTTCTAATGCAGTTAAAAAATAATTCACAATGAATGCGTTGCAGCATGCATGGACATAAATTACATTGATTTATATTTCTTACTTTTTGTCAAGGGCCTGAATAAGTCTCTTATGAGAAATTAGAACGCTGCTATAAGAGGCTCTGAAAGATCTATTTACATCAGTTTCATTTTTTTTTATTTAAAAAACTGCAAAAGAAAAACAAGGTAAGGGTTTTTAAACAAGTTGTCTTTTATGCTATTATAATTGTCTTACTAACAAAAATGATAAACAAAAGCTAACAACAAATTAAATGTAAGACAGTAAAAAGTTTTGAGTCTGTTTGTGTCCAGACTTTTCCTTCAATTAAATGCATCAATAGTTGTCAGGATTTTTAGTCTTATGGAGATATAGAAGCAGCGTCTGATGGTAAACAAACAAACAACTGTTGCCTCTAAAGTTTGTCTGAGCTGATAAACTGAAACACTTCCAGACTGAAGACACAATCTGTTCAAACATTCATTCATTCATCTGAATTCATTGATTGTATAGTTAGGTATATGCAGGTAAACAGTGAACGCACCTATCAGTACTGTCTTCAGATGGGGCGACGCTAACAGTTTCCTACCGCTTCCAGTCTTTGTGCTAAGCTAAGCTAAGTGGCTCAAAGTAAACGAGGTTAGAAGAAAGAAAACATGAAGTCTGACCTGCAGCTCCGTCCGTCAGATTCAAACCCACCGACTGCTGCTGCAACCACCACCGGGAGAGAGTGTGTGCATGTGTGTGTGTGTGTGTGTGTGGGCGGCTGTTTGCTAATGGCTAAAACAACAACAACATGTTCTGTTGCCACTTAATTCAATATCAGGAACAATAACCACAGCCAGACAGGCTCCACACACACACACACACACACACACACTGATGTTATTATCAGTGTGCTTGTGGTCACAGTTTGTTCCGTTAAACTCTTGTTTCTCTGCGTCTCAAACAGTAAATAAAATCCTTCTGAACAAACAAACAACCCGTCTGCAGCTGTATTTCATTAATAACTAATGATTGGTTTTATTATTATTATTCAATAATATTTCCAGTCAATTATTATCAGTCAACTTGTGGTCTATAAAGTGTCAGCAGATTGTGAAAAATCATCACAAATTCCCCCTCAAAAGCATTAAAATGTGCCTTAAAATGTTTTTTTTTTAATCCTCAAATCAGACCAAAAGCCCCAAAACATATTAATTAAACTTTCATAAATATGAAGAAAACTTGAGAAATGTAACACTTCAGAACTCGGAGGATAAAGCAAAAAGATAAATAAATGATCAAAAAGTTTGCAGATTAAATTTCAGTCTTTTTTTTGACTAACTGTGTCGGATATTAAGTACTTAAAACTTTTATTATTATTATTATTATTATTATTATACATTAAAAAGAAAAGAAAACAACACATTTAAGAAACAATTCAAGCAGCAAATAATTAAACCATTTAAAAATAAGTAATCTTACCAAATAATGAGGATAAAAATATTCAGTTTAATGTCGTAAAACACCAAAATTCTCACATTTGAGAAGCTGGAAATAATTCAGATTTCAACAATTTTACTTATATAGATTCGCAAATTATTCACAAACTCAAATCAAAATTGTTTCAGATTAATTTTTTGTTGATTTTTTGACTAATTGTTTCAACTATAAACTACTTAAAATATAGATATTAAAACATTTTAAGCAACTAAATGTAATTTAAACAGTTTAATTAATCAAAACAGCAAATTATAGAAACAATTCAAACATAAACAAACAACTACGGCCTGAATATTAAACAACATCTAAACAATCTTATCAAGTAATGAGGATAAAAATATTCAGTTTAACATCATAAAACACCAAGAAAACCTGAATATTCTCACATTTTCTTCATTAAAACTAACTTTAACTGTTTAAATTTCTCATATTTAACCTACTTAATTAATTAAAAAACGAAGATAAAACAATTATAGAAACAATTCAAACAAACAAACAACTACGGCCTGAATATTAAACAACTAAACTAAACAATTTTATCAAGTAACGAGGAGAAAAATATTCAGTTTATTGTCACAAAACACCAAAAAACCCTGAAAATAGTTTAAGCAGATTTTTACATTTTTGCTTAAAAAAAAGTGGCAAATTATTTATTCACTATCAGAATTGTTGTTTCTGTAATCCTTCTGACTTTTTTTCCATCTAAAAACTACTTTAACTGTTTTAATTTCTATTTTTTTAAGTGACTAAATGTAATTTAACCTGTTTAATTAATTAAAAATCAAAGAAACAATTCAAGCCGCAAAGAATGAATAAAGAAAGTTGCGAGCTGAATATAAAGTAAACAATCTTACCAGATAAACATGTAAACATTGTTGATCTCCCGTCCACAGGAAGCTCTCGGTGCTGCTGCTGCCTGTCAGTCACAGCTCAGGGACCTCTCGCTCCATTTCCTGATCTAATCATTCCTGATCTGTGATTGGCTTAGAGCTCAACCTGCCACCTGATTGGCTGTCGCCCAGGTAATGCCATTATCCCGCTGCGCTTCCTGTTAGGATCAGCTGCTATTTATGGAACACACACACACACACACACACACACACACACACACACACACACGGTAATAGCCACTAATTAGCCGTTAGCCTTCGGGGCAGTGAGGGGGGGGGGGGCTTTCCAATCTGGACCAATCAGATAATGGGGGGTAATTATAAATAGATAAATAATTGACATGGAGGGAATTCAAATCAATTAAAGCTGCGACAATAAGTCAAATATATATAAATATGTATTAATCTGCAACTGTTTTGGTTCTCAAATGTGTCAATTTATATAGTTGATATAAACATTAGCCTGTATATTTTTTTGCTTCTTATATTTTGTTATTATATTTTATTATTTTATTTTTTAAATGCATGGTATAATGTTTCTTTATTTGCTTCTTATATTTTGTAACAGTATTTTTATTTTATTTTACTTTTTATTGCTTCTTAAATTTGGTTATTCTGTTATATTTTTTTTGTCTTTTTTTATACATATTATACTCTTTTTTAATTCCTTCTCATATATTGTAACAGTATTGTTTATTCTATTTTATTTATATAAGTTGTTATATTCATTATTTACCATTTTTATAATAGATCTTTTTATTGCTTCTTATATTTTGTAACAGCATTATTATTTTATTTTAATTAAGTTTTTATATTCCTTATTTAACATCTTTACAAGATATTTTTATTGCTTTTTATATTTGGTTATTATATTTAATTTTTTTGTCTTTCATATATAAATGATATGCTATTTTTTTTTAATGGTTCTTATATTTTGTAAAAAAAATATTATTTAATTTAAGTTATTATATCCATTATTTACCATTTTTATAATATATATTTTTTGCTTATTTTATTATATTTTATTTGTATTTATAAAAATAGCATTTTTTAATAATAAAAAATAATATATTAATAAAAAATAATATATAATAATAAAAATAATATATATATATATATATATATATATAATTTACTGTAGAAAAAATGCAATTTTTTTATTGTTTGATATTTCTTTAGTAGATTTCATTTTGCTATATTTCATGTCTATATTCTTATTATTTAGCATTGAATTTATCCTTCCATTCATTATCCTTAACCGCTGAACTGAACTCGGCAGGCAACCATTCATGCTCTCATTCACTCCTACGGGCAATTCAGAATCTGTGGGAGGAAGCCGGAGAGAACCCACGCTGACCGGAGTCAAAGTGATATATCCTTTTTATATTTAATATTTACAGTTTTTCTTGAATCTATTATTTATTTTGCTGTATCGGGGGCTTTTGGTGGGACTTATTATCTTATTATTGAAGTATATTATTGCCTTGAGTCAATAAATGAGCTTTGGGCTTCGACTTGCTTAACGTTTTTCAAATTTTATAATTTAAAGTCCAATGATGTATTAGCAGCTGCTGTTTGCAGTGTGACTTTAATAGTGAAGAATAAAGAAACACTGCTCATCACTGCAGAACCTGCCTGAGAATATTCATATTTGTGTGATTTCTAAGCAAATTTATGTACGTTTATTTACACTGGACATCAAATATATCGTCTTGAAATTTAAGTTAAACTGATTTTTTTAAAACTGTGTATCACGTCTGTGTTCACATTTGAGAACAAGAAGGAGTTTGAATTTTGACGCACATTTTTCCGCAGTTATTAGAAACCTCTTTTTTTCCAAAAACCTGCAAAATCCTCATCTCTCTTTTGTCATTTAAAATTTCTCTTTACTCTCATTTAAATCACACAAATATTGACCAACTTTTAGCTTCATGATGACATCACACCATCACTACTGGACACATTTTAGATTGATTTCTGATTCTTTTCTCAGCTGAAATCTGCACTAAATGATCAAAAATCCAGGTTTTATTTCCCCGTTTCCAGTGAGAGTCTCTACTCCAGCTTGACTGTGACTGGATCACATAAAGATATACATGTATGTATTTTATTTTTATATATTTATACAGAATATTTCATAGAATCAGGACGCAGTAATGAGTCTTTGTGTCCAGCGTGTTAGTTTTCCTCACAGCGCTGACGGGAAAAACGTGACGGCCACGTGCAACACACAGCTCAGTGACATCACTGCTGCACACACACACACACACACACACACACACACACACACACACACACACACACACACACACACACACACATATGCATGCACACACACACACACATATGCATGCACACACACACACCGAGCTGAATGAGTGGGTTGACGTGAGGTTGGATTATTCACGCTTGTGTTGGTTCCTTTGAGAAAAAAATGACTCCAGTTGAGATCAGAGCAGCTCAATAATCTGTAATCTGACATTAATTATTCTCAGTTTTTTAACGGCTTTTGTGTGGAATATTTTACTGAATTAATATCACATTAATGTCTTGTGTTTTATCTGAAGAGAAATATGTTAGAGTTAATAAGTTACAGGAGGTTCCCTCTGAAGCCCAACGAGACGGTTCAGGGCGTTTTTTGCTCGTTTTATATTTTCCTCTCTGTGTCCTTTTGTTTCACTGTAAATATATAAAACAATTATATAAATCTATAAGTTCTGCAGCTCTGTGGAATCAGCACAATCATGACTAGAAGTGGGAATAATTCCAACAGTCTTTGTGCAGAATAACACAGTTAGAATGACAGAAACCAGGAAAAAGTAGAATTTCTCTGATATTTTTTTTTAAAATGTAATTTATATATAAAGACTTTTCTAAGTAATCACGAGTGTCAGGAATGTTGTAAAAACAGTTTGTCTTGTTTTTCATGTTTCCAGCCTCTCCTGGACAAAACAAAACAAAATTAGGTGAAATGAACAAAACATGACACAAAATTACCAAAAAAAAACAACATAAAAACAACAAAAAAAGAAACAAAATTGCCAAATAAAAACTACATAAAATGACACAAAAGAGGCGTGAAATTACCACAAAAAAGAAAAAAAATGTCTCCACATATCGTCCATATTCTCAGTATTGTCATGTTTCCAGCCTCTCCTGTCCTCTCCTCTCAGCTCTGTGTAAACAGATTTTCAGTGAATATTAAGCAGAAAAGAAAGGAAAAAACTGTAAAAAAATAAAAAATAAAAAATAAAATAAAATCAGATAAAATAAACTGTAAATACCTATAAAAAAGTAAAAAAAACAGTAAAAATAAATAAATATATAAAATAAAACAAATAAAACTGTAAAAACAATTTTCTAGCCTCTCCTGTCCTCTCCCCTCTGCTCTGTGTAAACGCTATAGAGTTCAAATTCTGACAAAAAATGTCAGTTTCTACAGTTTCTTTCGATGATAAACATTTTATTGTTGCCAATCTTTCAAAGTAAGAATGTTTCAGTCCAAAATATGAAGATTTTCTTTAAAACTGCATTTTTTGTTTGTGTAAAATAAACAAATATATTGTTGATAAAGAGATAAAATGTGTGTTTTAAATCTGCTAACTGAGTCCTGATGAATCATGTTGGTCTCTCTGTGGGTTTGAAGTCAAAGTTCCCTCAGACGTCACACACACACACACACACACACACACACACACACACACACACACACAGCGTAGGCTGAGTCCTGAACACTGAGCTCTGATTTTTTCTGTTTGTTTAAACTTTTACAGTTTTTGCAGCTTGTATAAAACTCAACGTGGCTGTCGGCCAATCAGATCGCTTTAAATCACAGTGTGTGTGTGTGTGTGTGTGTGTGTGTGTGTGTGTGTGTGTGTGTCATCCATCAGGTGTCACTGCACCTGTTTTAATTTGGACCAATCAGATCAGATAAAAAAGATTCATATAAAGGAGATGAAACAATTAGTCAAATAAATCATTTTCTGTCAATTATCTAATCTGCATCATTGTTTGCTTCTTATATAGTTTGTTTCTATATATTTTTTAATTTTACTGTGTATGTCTTTTTATTTTTACAGTTTACTTTTCATTGATTGTGTCATATATTTTGTTACAATATTATATATTATGTATTTTTATATTTACTATGTTTTTAATTGCTTCTTATATTCTTTTTACTATTTTTAAATTGTATCATATGTTCCATAGCTTTTTATATTTTTCATTTACCATTTTCCTTAAATTTATATTCTTTAAATTTTTGTTATAATATTTAATTTTACTATAATATATGCCTTTTTATATACACACTTATACCTCATATTTGCATTTATTCTGTGCTTTTTTTATGTGTTCACATTTGACCACAAAACAAGTGATTTGAAATGAAAATTAAAAAAAGAAAATTGGGATTTTTTAAAAACTAATTCCTTGATTGATAAACCAGTCAAGTTATGACCAAAAACTTATTGATATAATTTATTTTCTCATTAATTATTGTCAGTCTGTTTACTTATTGATATTTTTTTATATATTTTACTAAATAGATACATTATCTACAACACATTATTATAATTATTAGTATATTTTCTAACATAATCTATCAGAATAAAATGTGATCAGATGGAAGCAGAAAGTCTCAGAGTCCAGATGGTTCACACACACACACACACACACACACACACACACACACTGACACACACACTGACAGACACACACACACACACACACACACACACGCCTCAAGACACGGCAGAGTGTGTGTGTGTCCTTTGCCCTCCTGTCAGATTCTCACAGCACGTGCAAGCTGGTTGTCACACACACTGTAGCCGAGAGTGTGTGTGACAGTGTGTGTCTCTCAGTGTGTGTGTGTGTGTGTGTGTCTGTGTGTGTGTGTGTGTGTGTGTGTGTGTGTGTGTGTGTGTCTGTGTGTGTGTGTGTGTGTGTGTGTGTGTGTCTGCGTGTCTGTGTGTGTGTGTGTGTGTGTGTGTGTGTGTGTGTGTCTGTCAGAGTGTGTGTGTGTGTCTGCGTGTCTGTGTGTGTGTGTGTGTGTGTGTGTGTGTGTGTGTGTGTGTCTGTCAGAGTGTGTGTGTGTGTGTGTGTGTGTGTGTCTGTCAGAGTGTGTGTGTGTGTGTGTGTGTGTGTCTGTGTCTGTGTGTGTGTGTCTGTGTGTGTGTGTGTGTGTCTGTCAGTGTGTGTGTGTGTGTGTGTGTGTGTGTCAGTATGTGTGTCTGTGTGTGTGTGTGTGTGTGTGTGTGTGTGTGTCTGTGTGTGTGTGTTGGAGTGTAAAGCTGAATTCAGTGTTTTGAGTTCTTTCATTAGAATGAATGAGATGAGTTCTGGCTCCTGCAGGGCCAGGTGCATTATGGGTAACGTAGGTTTTGGTAATGAAGGAGAATGTTTGGTGGGAGAAACGTGATATTTGGTAACAATGTGCTCATCGTATGATATCTGGGCGTGATTATCATCAGTGTGTGTGACCTCGATATCTCCTGTTTGTTTGTTTTCGTGCTGGTTTGTTTACTTAATAATGTCAGCAACACTTTATTTATTATTACCAAATATTATCAGACCTGGACGCAGCATCTCGGCACGTTTTCACAGAGAAATAAAACATGTATTTTCTGCTCTTCTGCTATTTATGAAGGAAATCTTAATATTTTTTTCCACATTCATGTGTGAATTAAAAATGAATTGCTCTACCTGCATCATAATCCTGTTATATTATCATTATATCAGCGGCATGCATGTATAATATCGTTTATTGCAAAGATTTTCTGAAGGCAGTTTGATTAAAGAGCTTTAGGGTGATTTTCTCTACTTAGTTTTTAATTATTTGTTGATAAATGAATCTCTTATTTTATTGTAGAGCCAGAGGAGATTATCATATTGTGATGATTAATAACTCAGCGAGCAGGAACAGTTTGTGTTTCTTACGTAACCTCGCTCCGTGTTAATGACTTCCTGTGAGGTCACATGACCCGTCGTCCTGCAGGCCGCCCCCGCGTCACGGCCGGGCCGACGGAGAGGAGACGTCTAGTGACAGTCGGCATTAAACTACACATCTGTCTGTTTATGAGCAGAAAAACACCTGATACACACTAACTCTATGTTTTTATACTACTTAGACATTTATACACTATTAATACATGTTAACCCTTGTTAGTCCTCCTGTCGACTATCCACTGGTGCTCCTCAGGGGTCTAAAAGGACCCCATGACATCAGACTGGTTTTAGGACATGTGGAAAAAATTATTACCAAATTTTCTTTTTTCACCTTTTAAGGCAACTCATGACCAATACATTGATATATGATATTCATATTTTTTTCATTATTATTGGTCAATTTTAGTCAAATATACAAAATTAGACCTCATTTCAAGAGAAAAAAAGTTAAAAACACTACTCTTAAAAGAAGTGGGAACATTTCTTAGAGCTACATCAATTTGTTGATTCAATTATTAAATATTGTTTATATATACTAAATGTTTGTTTCATAGTTACAACATATTTTATTTATTTTACAACTGAAATTACATTTTTGTTAATAAGTGTTTGCTGCTTTATTAGCTGCTGTTTTCATCAACAAGGTCTTAAAATATTAATATTTTTGTGTCTTTTTTGGTAATTTAGTGTCTTTTTTGGTAATCCTGTGTGTTTTTTGGTAATTTTGTGTCTTTTTTGGTTATTTTGGTCCTTCAATAAAATGTTTAAAAATGTATTTTTTAACTTGTTTTTATTATTTGGTCTTTTGAGAGGCTCTTTCAATAACTGGTTCTTTATTTTAATGGTGCAAACATGCCATTATGAATGTATGAATACATACATACAGCACAGATACATTATTTACTAAAGTAGTAACACATTTAGATTTCATATTAATTTTTCATTGTATTCTCAGGAAGTGTGCAGAGAGAGCTTTAGTTTGATAATATATAAATAAATATATATATTTATATAAGTGACAGACAGAGAGGGTAAACTCTTCGTCCTCCCACAATGCATCTGTGGCGAGGAAACCTTTGGCTGTCTTGGCAGTGAGACGTGATATTCACTTAAATTATTAATTATTATATATTTCTCCTATTAATAAACGTCTGCAGACTCTTTACCACCAACACACATTTAATAATCTGATGCTGTTGATTTAATGAATCTGTTCATGTTAGTATGAAACACTTTAATACAGTGAAAATAAAATGCTTAATATTAATATTAAATAATGCAACGTGTTCGCCAGGAGATGTAAAATGAAGTTTGTTAAATAAATATAGAATAGAATATAGATATAAAATCTAATTTTAATTTAAATTATGATTTTGGCTTCCAACTACAAAACATATATTTCATATAAAAAAAATATTTTAAAAAATATATAATTTAGACCAAAAATAAATGACATAAAATGTGTTTTAACTACCAAACAAATATTTAATATATAAAAAAATTATAAATATTTTTAGCAAAATAAGTAGTAATAAATAATTATAAAAAATAAGATTAAATATGTTTATATATCATATAAACTAAAACAAAAAAAGAGAAAAAAGAGAAAATTAGATGAAATATGTTTTACTATAAAACACCTGCCTGTCTCTCTCTCCACCTGTCTCACTTTATCGCCATGTTGTCTCTCTGTCTGTCTGTCTGTCTGTCTGTCTCTCTGTCTGCCTGTCTGTCTCTCTGTCTGTCTGTCTCTCTGTCTGTCTGTCTGTCTGTCTCTCTGTCTGTCTGTCTGTCTGTCTGTCTCAATGTCAGTCTGAAGGTCTCTGCTGTAGTTATGTAAGCTCTTATTGTGAAGGTAAGTGGGTCTCTCTCTCTCACACACACACTCATGATTAGCGTTTCCATGGCAACAGAGCGAGCAGCTCCTCTCCTCCGGCTGCAGCTCCTCGTCCATCATCCACTTACTGTCTGTCTGCCGTGACCTCTGACCCCTGAGGACCAGCTGCCTCTGACCTTCGCTTATTAAAAAAAATAAAAAATAAAGAAAAACACCGTCGGCTCCCAGAAACGTCTCATCTGAGACAAACTGAGGCTCTTTTTATATAAAACAACAACAACAAACCCAGCTGCTGCTGGTTTTATCACTGAAACATAAACTCATTCTCACTGATTTAACAAACATGGACACCATCGTTCTTCTGGACTCCATAAATAACCGTTTACATGCGTGTTTGTTGATACAAACAATATCAGTTGCTCTTAAAAAGGATGAACCTGAATTATTATGAATTATTATATCAGCGGCATTAAAAAACAACAACAACATCAACAACACTATCGTTCATCATCATATCATCCTAAAAAAATGTGTTATTGTGCCAGGCCTAGTTGAAAGAAACTGAAAAAAAAACTCATTATAGTCGGAGTTTGGATTTTCCAACGGCCCTTGAACGCATCATCTGTTACAAAAGTTTCCTTTAGAAACAAAAACATTATTTTCAAAATCAGATGTTGTGTTTTTTGTGTGTTCAAAATGTTTCTCCAGTGAGTCAAAGTGAAAAATAACCACCAGGTCCTGTAGGTCAGTAGTTCTCAACCTTTCTGAGTCGCGACCCCCAATTTAACATCCATGTTGTCCGCGACCCCCACTCACTGAACACAATCTCACACGCACTGTTCAGATCACCCAAAAAAGACACAAAATCACCAAAAAAGACACAAAATCACCAAAAAAAGACACAAATTGACCAAAAAAAGACACAAAATGACCCCAAAAAGAAACAAAATTACCAAAAAAAGGAAACAAAATGCCCAAATAAGACACAAATTGACCACAAAATTATCAAAAAAAGACACAAATCACCAAAAAAGACACAAAATCACAGAAAAAAGACACAAATTGACCAAAAAAAGACACAAAATGACCAAAAAAGACACAAAATTACCAAAAAAAGGAAACAAAATGAC